>NW_019213504.1:86057-165225 GCF_002532875.2 Varroa jacobsoni
TATATATTTATATATAGGCATTTTATTGGCGGATGTATAGTATGGCAAAAATACGTAAGCAGGATGACTGCGCCTTTCATCTTTTGTATTTGCCTTATTTACTCGTTACTTTCGTATCCGATTAGAGCCATGATGCATGATGAAGTGCATTTCCTTTTTAACACGAAAGCTACTCGGATGCTTTATTTGTCGTCATCGCAAGCAGACGGCTGATTTTGTCAGTGGAGCCACACAGCCATCTCATTTGACCTAGATACCTGTAAACAACCTCGAACAAATAACAAGCGGCTGAGTGATGAAGTCTGCGTAGGCCAGCAAAAGTAAATAGCTACCCGCAGTAAACTTCGATGACTGACTCCATCACAGCACCGCCTTCCTTTTACGGCCACCGCTGCTGCTGTTGTCCTGATTAAATCGACGTGCGAGTGAATTTCGACCCTGTCTTCAACAGCACTATCACGCCGCAGCAATGTATAGGCTTCGACTTCACGTCGCTCGCCGCGCCAATGGGCCAAATAGTGTAGTGCCGTGGACAGTGCAGCGGCAAATCTCAGAATTGAGACCCAACGTAGAAATCTGACGGGATGGAGCTAAGACCAATACGGCTACACCTTTTGTTTTAGAGAGCTGCAGCACCAACAGATGCTGCCGCAGAAAGATCACCAGCGATGGTATCTGTGACTAGAGTCTACAGCAGAGGCCGTCCACAGAGCAACAATCTGGCGATCTACCTAACCAGAGCTACGACATAAAAGAAAGCAACTTCATCGATTGTATTATCCTTACGGGTCTCATCGACGTAGTTGTCGATAGTTGCGATACAGACACCTCGTTTCTACACACGCACATCTCTAATGAAGAGTTGCGCCCACTCGCACAGGCTGGAAGACCAGCCGAACAGCAAGGTTCAACAGAGACCAGAAGAAACTGGTCAGACCTAGCTATCTAGATTAAACAGCAATTGGCGCCTACTCTAGTTTGCCGCATACAAAGAGCAAGAGATAGCTGCTGTTTAAAACAGTCGTCACGATCAACAAGAGCGGCGACGACGACCACGACAGCGGCAGCAGCAGCATCAATCACAGCCGCAAGGACGAATCGATCCTCTGATGAGATCGTGCCACTCGCTTATAGCCCCTTTTTCTATATCGAGTAGAGGCATTGCTAGAAATACGGCACGTTGTTGACGGACCATTCCGCCGATGCCAACAATCAATGTTGATACTGCCGTATATCTGCTCTCTGTCTTAAAAGTTGTGATGCTCACAAATGTTAGTAGTGCTGGCTCAGATCCATGCAAAGCATCGCAAATCAGAGCGGTCATCGGTGTCTACCGATAGATGTGGTGAGCTCTCGAAAGGCGCAGTTCGGCAGTATCACTTAGACCCCGACTGGCTTTTACTAGACCGAACGGGTCTACAACTTGATATAACCGGGTGAATGCAGCAGACGGGTCGAATAGCCAATTGCAGCGGTCCAATTTGAACAAAACGACAGTCGGGCCAATATCGACTGCCTATAGACTACGATCTTCAGTGGTTTCTTCAGTCATAGCGGGTTTACAGCTCAGGTCGAGAGCACAAGGCTAATACCACGGCGTTCTTTAGCGAGGGTGAGACAAACGCACAGCGGCCTTTTTCAGAGGCGGCTTCATTGCCCCCACCGCCCTCAACCTCTACGTATATATCAGTGTTTCTATATGTATGCGTGTATGTGCGTTTTTTTGCATACGTATAGCGGCAGATACGCTCTGCATTGCTAGCCGGACGATGCGGATGAAATAATGCCGTCCCTAGCAGTTTGTTTATGGCCAAACGTTTTGCTTCGTGTAGAAATTGATTGCAGCCTGGCGCTACTGTGACGGTCCGACCTTAGTTTAATATACGCTATATAGATGAGGTACCAAAAGGTGCTCGCAGAGAATGAGATTTGCTCGGGAACAGACGAACTCGACGATTGTTGCAGCCGGCTAAATAATCTAATCTGAAGGCAAGAGATGTTTTGCCAAACAGAATCCCACCAAATGAACGAGCGTTTAATTGGTAGGGACACTTCGTCTGTGTATTGCACGAGCATTACTGAGTGACCGGATGAATGGCTATTAGAAATAGAATACTCCCTACTCCGTATATTTCACATGATTACATACATCATGTTCAATTGAGATCAAATAAAAATATTGAAAATCGAAGAAAAAAAAAGAGCCATAAATAATTTGGTTCTATCTTTCAATTAGGCGTACTTAATGTCAGGACAATTAATACAGTACCTTATAGTAATAGAAATTTGGGCAAAAGTGACACCATTTGTATATATGTGTGCAAGTTAGAGAAAAATAATATTTTATTTACACATATTATACAATTTATAAGTTCATTGAAAATATACTTACAAACGTTGTAAATAAAATTCGTCAAACACTAACATCATGCAGAACAGGACATATTTTTCCAGCACTACTACAAGCCTAAGTATAACATCCACTTTGCCGAGTCCACTTAACAGATTTTCAGTTACTTCTATAGTGACATCGTTAGAAGTGCCTTTGAGCTTTTCTGCAACTTTCTATAGGTGTCTTATGTATGAAAAAATGGGGCCTACGTTGACATGTTCTTAATCCTAATTGACTAGCTACGTGAAATCGTAGCGTCTACCCTGTCTGCTTCTCGGTGACGGACTACTTCTTCGTTATCTAGCATGCAACACATCTTAAGGGATTAAGCACCCAACGAAATGATGGTTAGCAGTATTTGAGTTACTTGTTATAAAGTGAGTCAGATAGTATGCAAGAGAAACGCGCGAATGTTTGAACGAGAGCGAACGTAAAAATCGACAGGCAACGAAATCTTTGGCTCTTTTCGAGCAACTCTGAGTAAGCATGAAATTTGTGAATTTGCGCTAATCCTCCCACGGCGGCTCGACTTCGAAACGGTTGAAGTTGCCGCTGATCAGACAGGCGCGAGCTGAGAGCCGATGTCCAGAACAATCAGCCCAACCCGGCCCATGACCCGAACTCGGCTCGTTCGGTCTCCCCTGCTACTATGGATGGATCGTTTGAATTCACGCGCGTCGGCGCCGCTGCGCGATCAAAAAGCCAGTTAAAACTGAGTTGCCGCTCAATTACAGCAAGAATTGGAGGTCGGTTACTCTATACAATCTCTTGATGTTGTGCGGTATACTCTTTTGGATGTTCATTCCTCTAGAACACGACATCATGAAATCGAGGATCAGGGACGAATTCGCAGCACTTAGAGATCCGGAACCTCGGTAGACTTCGTGAGTTAGAGCGAGGCGCGCGTGTCAGACAGCAGATTGACTCCAGGCAGGAGCTCGTCAATATAACGCTGTCGAGAGAATTCGGAGGAACTTAATTCGCCCTGCAAACGTAAGTAGAAAAAGGCTACACGTAGATTCGCTGTATAGATGTAGAAGTGCGAGAGACAACTTCGGTGTAATGCATATCAGAACCTTCTCCTGCTCCGTGTCGTCCGTTGGGCCTTATAGATAACAAACAACAACTGGCAGTGTTAGAACATATGCGATGGGGCGTTACATACGTAATGTATGTGGAAGGAAGGTTAGTCGATTTTAATAAGTCGACAAAAAACGGGGCCCTCTGAATACGAAGGGAGCGGGACACACAAATGCAAATCAACATATTGGGTTACCTCAATGGCATCAAAAGCAGAAGTAATTGCGGTACAAAAAAGAGCACGATCAAGTTATTGAAGCTTTGCAACACCTGTTGCAAATGGTCTTGTGCAGCATTTCAGATTACCATTAATAATCTCTATTTCGTCTGAACAGTAGTTTACAGCTACCCCATCAGCGGGTTCAGCAAGGTGTAACCATGGGTTCTCGTGACACTATATATCAACACACTTTCAACATGTCTACAGTAATCTGTAACTTATCGTCACGATATAAAGTTGTCAAAGAACAGAGTGGAATCATTGAAATAAAGAAAATTTATCTGCCGTACTGTTTCCTTTTGATAACTACGGTGGAGAACAATGTTTCTACATTGTTCTCCACCGTAGTTATCAAGTTAGAAATAAAAGCCGTTTGCCCTTACTCCACTCCGTCAACTACCGGCATGACCGGACCAACTATTGCCTTTATAGCTCGAATAAGTATATAGAACGGGTTATAGGCTCTGGACACTGGGCTAGCAGCTTTGGCCTTGTAGGCGCTCTCTCCACCTCAAACGCTCCTACTTGGAAACCAGTTGAGATGAAGTCGAATAAGCTCGTGATACTTAAGCGGTAATCCCGCACTCAAGCGATAATACCTCAAGGGAACGAGAGCTAATCTCTTCACTAATGGATACAGGCCGCGTTCACGGTACAAAACTAGGTTCAAATGAGGGCCTTCTTCGGGGTCTGCCGACCGTCAGTCACCGAAAGCATCATTCTCCGATACGAATCTGCCAACAGTTGCTGTAACTGTGGCGATAGTAGACGTATAGTCGGATATACAATGGCTGTCCCATTAAAACTAATGAACAAGGATCTCTTTAGCACTTAGCAGCCAGATGATAGAGGACAGAGTGGGGTAACGTGGACTTCGTGAGGTCAAGAATGGGTTTTCAACGATTGCGTATTTTGACTTCTCTTAAAAGCGGCTACTTCAAAGCATTGGCCAATTTTGCTGTCTGGCTACACAGATACAAATCTATTTTCCAAACATGTTAATATGAGAAAAATATTTTCTGGGTCTCACGTTGCCCAAAGCAGGAACAATTGCTTAACACAATTATTCGTATTTATTTGGTAATTATTATTTCAGTGAAAATTATATATACTTGACAATTGAATATACATAGAACACTCGTAGAGAATTTAAAACGTTTGACCATGAATTCATAAAAAAAAATATATGTCTATGCACTCCTAATACTAAGCGTATAACATCTGCAAACCCTTTACTAGCTTTCATACGATATCATAAATGGCAGATCTATATGACTTGATGGGGCAAATTTAAATTAGAATACGGTAGAATGCGGTACTTTAACGTAAAGCTCGTCTTTTATGATGTCTCAATGGGTAGATAACACGACGAATGATGGCATATGTTGCTCATGAAGCATGTACGTTATTGGTAACGACCTTTTAGTTGGTGATGTTAGACGGGGGCAAGAGTTAAACGACAAAAACCCGGTCCCGACTCGAAATCGGATTCTGATTCCGCAATGTCTCTGTCGCTTCTGTCGTACAGATGATACTATTAGAGTCGTAATACTTTGTTTACGTAAACTCAGGCACTTAAATCAATTGCACTAAATACTGGTGGGCTGCAACGAGGTCGATTAACGCAAATGAAAATCTAGCCGGTAAGGTAAGTAAGATGAGATATGGAAGATAAGCATATAAATATGCCTATTTTGAAAATGACGAATAGTCTCTTTAGAGCAGCCCGCTTCATGGATGGCATTGGTTTCATTTCTGCCCTCTGATCAAACATAATAGAGAAAAAAATGCCAATGTGAAGGATTGGCTATAATTTCCTTCGCTTAGGACATAAGAAATAATGCGTTTTTTAGCTTCGTGATGGGCAATTACCTTGCAATAGCCCTACAATGATGTTGCTATAGTCGATTAAGGAAGAATGCTACACATTGTATCATTAGATGTTCGCTTAATCTAGGCAGTCTTCAGGAACAATTGCTTTTAGTTTATAGAAAAAGCTATTTCAGGATTACAAACATAGTCCGGCATTGTCCATTGCTGACAGATGACAGATATGTTCTAATTTCAGTCTTTTACAATACAAAATATTTAGGTCCCTGCCGCAAACCAAAGTGTGACAGATTATTCGGATACTAAATAATATCGATATCTTCATAAGACACTAATAGATAGGTAGTAGCATTACAGAGCTATTAAAAGTGAGTAGAAAAATACCCAAAAAAAAATCATTGCCGCTTTCAGCCGGCTCTGAGGCAAGGGTCTCGGCTCTGTGATCTGGTAAGTGACTAAGTTAGTTATGGCGAAATTCGTGTCTTTGAAGGTGATATAGTCTTTGTTGTAGCTATATACGTATGCATCGATACGGTCATTTGTATTGGCAGACTTGTCAATAAACTCCATGTTGAGCTAAGTGAAATTAAGTTAGGTACCTTTGAACAAGCGTTTGGAGTCCGCCGCCTTCTGCGGACAAAGCGCATTGCCGGCCGGCGAGATTAAAGACAAAATTCCGCCTGCTCTAAGTCTCCCTATTGTTTTACAACCCGTGTTCGAAAGGGAAAGGGCACAGGGTATCGTTTATTTTAAGGCCGCAGGATCTCTACAGAAATCTCAGTTCGCTTAACAGGAGCCACAGTGTAAGCATCATCTTTTGCGAGGAGACGATTCATTGGCGAGCCTATCGGTGCCGATGCCATATCATAGACAATTGAAAAAGCTATGAGCAGTGACCCAAGCTAATAGTTGTTGACTCTGGGCTCGAAGTGGATGGACAGACGGAGCCACACAATGAAATGTTAACCAACTATCGTAATGAATACAATGGTCGGAATTTTATTGAAAGTGTAAAAACAAAAACACCGATAACCGAATGTGATTTTCGGCGCCCTGAGTATCTGTTGTGAGTTGAATTTTGTTGACCATTGCTGTTTTTGCCGTTCGTGCCGTGATTAGAGCCGGTGTTACCGAAGCACACAGTAAGGCTCCTCCTCGTCACCGTTATTGTTCTTCGTAGATCGACACTGTTATTAAGTTAATAACACGCGCTAAGAGGAACGATTTTGAAAGGACTATCTAACAAAATGACTACGATGGATCCAATGGTCGAAGTTTTTGATGAATCAATGGCCAATGTTCGGGTTGAGCTTGAGAATCGTTCGCTGTGGACAGAGTTCTACCAGTGCGGTACCGAAATGATTATTACAAAGCCAGGCCGCCGGATGTTCCCTGATCTCAAATTCAAGATCAGTGGGCTCGACCCCCAGCAATATTACATCGTTCTATTGGACATCGTTCCTGCTGACACGTATAGGTACAAATTTATTGGCAAATGCTGGCTGCCAGCGTACGAAAGTGATATGCCCCAGCATAAATCCAACTTGTACCGGCATCCCGATTCCCCAGCTCTTGGTTCCAAATGGATGTCACAATCGATCGGTTTTAACAAGCTGAAATTAACAAACAGTAACACAACCTCGGAAAGTCACATCACACTGAATTCGATGCATAAATATATTCCTCGGCTACGTATTTTCGCCGGCAGCGATATTGCGCAGATGTCGTCGCGGAAGTTCACGACATTCAGCTTTCACGAGACCTCGTTTATGGCTGTGACGGCGTACCAGAACGCCGGCGTGACCAACCTTAAAATAAAAAATAACCCTTTTGCAAAGGGCTTTCGTGAGGAAGATCGTCGGAATCCCGTGAAGCGATCATGCGGCCAGGAAGCGATTCGAAACGAGCCAATTAGCCCAACGATGATAAGCGTATCGAAGCGACGGCAACAGTCCGCGAGCCCGGATGTATCCACAACCTCACTATCCGAGTCGCCATCACCACTTCACCGTGCCATGTTTCCATTCACGACCCTGCCTTGCCCGCCGGTCCCTGCAAGTCTTTCGCCTCATTCAGTATCATCGACTTCGCCTCCGACGTACGATTTCAACACCGAAGTGCCTCAAACCCCAACGGTGGCCGGTGCGGCTAGGCTCCCCGCAAAAATGGCCCCTCCTACATATTTCGACTTCATCTCACAGAGCTACGAAAACTTCAACAGGCTTCGAGGGATACCCGGGACTGTTCCCATGAGCGCGTTGCATCATCCACACAATCCCTTCTACGGGCTGCCTAATCGATTTCTGCCAACACCTGTTGCCAATACCGGGTGCCAACAACGGACGTTAGGAGGACTCCCGTTTGTCAGTCAATTTAACCCGCAGATTGGATACCACATGTTGTAGTAGACGGGACTCAGATGAAGCATAAAGATTATGTCTTTCTCTAATGCCCGAGTTGATATTTATTCTTAGTGCAATTCAAATAGATTACATTTGAAGGGATACATACATTATGTTGTTGACATAAATGCTTGTAACGAGACCAATTATATATATAGACAGAAAGTAAATCTGTGGGTGAAGATTAGCCGATACGTGTGTTTGGAGTGCTTTGTGTAGCATCGACTGTATCGAGTGACAGACCATGTTGAGCAGATTACCCGATCTGTTAAGTGGACTTGTTATTATGGTGGACTAGTGGGATTACTTGTACAGTTTATTAGATACTGATATTTGGGAGAAGTGCGACGATGCATGTTACATACATTCAATGATTTTTGTCTTCTGCCTATTATATAAACATATGTAATTGAAGCCCGAAGTATGTTCGCCTAAGTTGTGTGCGGACGCAAAATAAACATTATAAATGTTATATATCCAAGGCTTCTTTTCTGACTGGCCTCGTTCCATAATGATCCGTCGTTATGCTATAGGATTCCAACTCGTAGATGAAACATTAACTTCCAAATCACCATATCCACGTAACGAAACATCCAACTATCGCTAACAATAACGATAACTTTACTATTGGCCAGGAACATACTTCACCTGTATCCCACACAAACTAGTTAACTGATTCAGCCATAGTGTATGTAGCTTTTCCGTAGTCGTTTACTCATCATGATAACGACTAGGAGCGGTACTTCGCTCGCGTTAGAGACTGCTGTCTCTCGGCTGCTTGCGCTATCGTCACTCTGCCATTCTGTCTATGCCAGGCAGCCCGTGGTCGTCGTTCTCTCCCCCGCCCATTTCCTTTTCCTAGGTTCTGTCACGCGTGCGGTGTCTGAGCAATTCACCCAAGCACGCATGTCCTTAGCGCTGGATAACTTCGTATGAATGTTCTTGCCAGTTATGCGTGCCGTCACATTCAGTTTCCCATAGCCCTTTTCGCCTTCTTACTACCGTTGCCGTAGTTCTGGAGCCGCTAGACCAGTACCAATTAATTATGCATGATTTATTATGGAGCGGGAGAGAACTAATAATTAAATTGCAATAATATCTGTTTTCTCTTTGGTCGAGCTGTACGACCAGCATTGGCGGCGGTAGACGTACCGCTGACTGCGAGTGGTACGAGCTGATGAAGGTCCCGATATCGGTGCTTTGCCTCGACAAAAGCGACTGCTGCCGATGCCTTTCATTTCCTCGAAACCCTAGAACAGAAGAACTGGAGAAACGAACAAAGTTGTACGGCTACGTGTCGACCCTAATCTGTGTGCCGCCTTCTCGCCGTGCGGTTTATGCCTTCAGTCGTACGCGTTATGCCCCTTCCCCCTTTCTCTTTCTCTCCGCGATTGTTAGCACTACGTTCTGGTAGTACCTCAAGCGCTAGGCGTTGCTGTGATAGAACGGCTCGAAGGCGGCAGAATCGATAGAGGCTTGGGCGGCGGTCCAGGCACGAAGCAGCAGGACCGCCCATTTGCTTACGGCTGCCAAAGGTTGTGAGCTAAGCTTACTTGGTTCGAGCCAGTTGGAAGTCTTAGTTCAGCTGAAAAGAGCCGTTAGTCGACTGGTTTGATAGGCAAGGCTGCCAGCGACAACGGTCTTCGGAGCTGGGTTGACGAAGATAACGAAATACGAATAGGCTAGAAAATCATCTACAAAAACAGGTAGGCAGAGAAAAAGTTTCTGCCTTCTTCTGCGATGACAATGGCTTATTCTGATATATAAAGCCACCCTCAACAGCTGCCGTTGCGGAGTAACAGTGACCCCCATAGTGTGCCCCGGTCAGCATCTTTGGCCATGACGATAATTGAACGACGACAACGTCGTCGTGGCCGCAAATCGGCGACAGGACCGAAAAAAGAGAACCCTTTTAGACCGAATAGCACTTGTAGGAATCATCTCAACTGGCTGACAGGCAAGAATATACGAGCATATTACACATAAATTACGCATATTATACATAGGTTCATGTTTACAGCGGGCTTTTACAGTACTGGGGCGGTGTGACTACGTGGGCGGATGACACCCACAGAGGTTCCACAACTTCTACGTATTACCTTTTACGCTTGTTGAATCGTACGTGCGACAAATGATCGCGGTAAAGAGCAATATCTGCTCGTCGTAAAGAGCCACCCTTTTTGCCATTGCTCTCTTTTTCTTAGCACGAGTTTTTCATTTCGGAAGCAAACTTCTCTGCTTCAACCTTATCCCTTACGATGGGTTTCTAATAAATCTTTCGTTAGCTTCAGAAATGGAGCTTTGATCCATTTCTGAGGCTTGTGAGGAAAGTGTGCACGCTCGTACTTCAAACTTCATCCACTTGCTAATTACCTTCGAAGCGAGGAGTTCTGATTTTCTGATGCTTGCTGTTGACTGTTTTTATTTGGAAAGCGAATCATCTATATACACACCGCGATTCAATGACTGCTAATAGGAAACCACTACAGGATGGAACTACTTAACTGTAACATCGAACTAACTTGCAATGGGCATATGGATAATTTAAATTAAGTTATAATAGATATCTATTGAAGTTCGTCCATCGAAATCTCTAGTTGTGTTCCAAATACTCGTTACCGGTCTATAAAACAACGATTTATTCCAAGTGTCCGCCAATATCAGTCGATCTAATATCTGCAGTTTATGGAGCATCATTGGATTTTCCAGTAGTACACTGATTTACGCAGTCGACTTGCCAACAACAATAAACGACAAGTTCCGCGAGCTATTGCTGCCCGGTAATCACAAACAATTTTGCTACTAAGGCGACCGTTTGTGCCTCATTGGATTCCCCAGCCCACAACACGCCGAGAGCCAAATTCAAGTCAACTTCGTAAACTTTGCATAGGAATTTCTCCGTCTGTCCTACCTTCGTTGTATTCCCTCCCCTACCCTCAACGTCCTTTCTTTCCCTCCTCACTGGCTGGTACAATTTACGAGCTGCCAATCGCAGCAATTTCTGATAGGCGGCCAGACAGACAACCAACACTACAACGAACATTACCATCGATTGGAAATTGATTACAAGTCAGTCCCCTCGTACCCCCTTTCATTGTCGTACCTTTGTCCGATTCCTCACATTCACTACACGCGCGGGAGCAATCAAAGACAGTCGGATAACGCTTCTCGCCCTCTGCCTCTAATTTACTATGGCTATTAATGTGATCCAAGTTGTTGACGAATATGACGCAATCATAAAAGCACTATTATAATACGAGTAACGAAAGTAGCAGTTGTCCTAATGGCAGCGCCAGGAAAAAATTACCGCTGCGCCTTCGCATCTGAATAGCCTTCCATACGTAAGTAAAAGCGTAGGCGATACAAGAACTGGCGTGGTAAGTAGCGCTGAATGGCTGAGATTGAAATTCCGTTTTTTCTACGCCGTTGGGTCAACGCTCGTTGGGGTTCTCGGCCCATCGGTTCCGCGACCACAAATTGCCGCGGTGAACAGAACAGGAAGTGGAATTCCATCATGATCTTGGCAAAAACGATTTTCTTTTTGTTTCTCGACGCTGTCAACAATGGCTGAGCACGTGCAAGTTCTGGGTTCGGTTACGGCGGAGGAACGTTGCGTGGCAAACGCTGCACGCAGACACACCAAAAAAAAAATGGACATCCATGGCTACGACGGTGGCGCCATCGAGTGAGTGAAACTCAACAGCGAAAACTCGAACTTTATATGACCAAAGTCATATATGTTCATAATGACTGCTGAAGCGACGATGCCGTGGCTGGTATCAACGACAAAAGTTGAACGACGACCAACTCGGCTGAAGAAATTAGCGAATTCAAAGTTTGCGCTTGGCGTCTTTTTCCAACTGCCCCGGTGGCTCAAGATCGTGCAATGCACTTGCCACAGTGGGCAATTATTTTATATGATTATCTTACAATCGTGTGGTTGTTATTACTAGCTCAGACACGAAATCACTAGTCGTGCAACGATCAAGCGTACAGTAACAATCGTTATGGTCGCCGCGTGCGGTACGTTGGTATTCGGTTTATTTTACGTTTAGCATCTGAACGCTGGACTGAAATTAGTACTATGGTAGTTTAGTTGGTTACTGCAAAGTATAAATAATCGTCGCTGTTTACATGTAGCATTTAGAATGGAACTAGGATCTTTTTTTTTAGGCGAAATTTAAATGTAGGTTGGCTGAAATGATATTAAAAAAAATGTTGACCTAGGTGGAGAAAGGCACGAGTTTGCGCAAGTCTTCTGCCATTAAAGAACACCGCCCAGAATCGCACAACATTGCCTTTCCGAAGACCAATAAACGGGACCCCAGTATATGTAAAAGGACTATTGCATGTTACTTTTAGTAAGAGTAAGTTAAATATCATTCGCAAGCAATTTTTGGGTTCCGGCATGTGTGAAAAATGAAAACTTTGTCTTCGAATAAAGGAAAATGTTGCTCGCCTAGCTTCAAGAAAATGTGTAACTATACATTTCTTTTTCTACAAGAGGCATCAATTTATCGTTTGGCCATTTGTCATCCTGCCCAAATCGTCAGATGACCGATCCGATACGCGCCTTAAATGACAGGACCAGATCATAAGTAACTATTTTTATCCAATCCAATTATCCTGCCTCTTTTTTCTAAGCTGTTCTCCCGCGTAGCTGTTCACTCCGTTCGTTACGACCAAATATAATTCGCTGACGAAAAACCAACAATACGATTTCCAGAAGAAGCCAGCGATAATGCGCGAAACGCCATTTGTCAACGGCACATTTGTCGAGCAGTAGCTTTGAACTACTGTGTAGTAGTTTACTATTTAGTAGATATTCCTCCGAACGTCCTGCTGGTTACATTGAAGAGAACTGGGCGTCACGCTTCGCAGGGATTGGGAGATCCTGGCGCTCGTTTTGCTGCAGCTGCCGCTTGTATATTATATGATTTCCATCAAAACTGCTGTATTAACAGGAATAGCCAGAAAGGACGCTGACCTTCTTTACCTGATATAAGCAAGAACGTGTCACTTGCGACGATCATACTCGCGGTCAAAATGCTTATGCCAGTGTGTTCAGCTCATGCCCTCTGTTCTGTCTATCTCTGTATATCAGAGTTCGTATCCGTTCTCTAATGAATGTAAGCAGCAATTACTTCGTGTTTGTATGTGTATAAACACCCGCTGGCTGGCCGACTCAAATCTGCTAGTTCGCAGAAAAATAACCACATTGTCGATAGCTGCTTTTGGCTCTATTTATGCTACTGGCTGCAGGTTGAGGTTACCGCGCCGAAGTAGTAACGGAGTCGACAGGCGCGACTAGCAACGCAATCCGCTTGCGGGTCCTGTGTTTCTTAGCCCTTGCCTGTTGATGGGTCGGGACAGCATTCACTGAATGAAGCGCATTGGCCGGCAACGTTTCCTTGAGTCGCATTTTGTGCGTAGCATAATGCCGTCATCGGCAACAGGAGCCAGCCAGCTCAATGGTCGAACAAATTATAAGAGGCTAATTAAAACGAAAAATTGGTTGCTTCTGCTGCTGACGTGGGTTTTGTCGTTACCGTGATTGCCGCTAGAAGTCATCGACAACGACGGTCCAGTAGCCGTTGGGGTTCGCAACGGGATTTCAGTCTTGCACTCCCTGAATGCTTACGCTGTTAACAAAGGTAGGCATAGTGATGTAGTGAAGGCCTACGATTAGTGCTTTGAGCGTTCATGTCTGTCTGCACGGATGTGTCCCCTTTGGTACTTTGCCCGAGTGATTAGGCTTGTTAGCGTTAAACAGTGTCTTTGTTTCATCGACCACATTTTTGTCCTCTATAACAACAGAGTTTTCGTTGCTGAGCGGCTTGCAAAGTGTGAAATTTCACGAAGTTGTTGTCACCAGCCGTTGACTTGGCTGGTAAGCATGGCAGTGCATGATAAGTTCATATTGGCCGTACACGAGCATGCAGGTTCATGTGAATTGGACATTGCTTTATTTGCGGCTGTCACTGCGGCGTTGGCATTACTATGTGACAACTATGTCATTGAAATAACAGTGGTAGTCTCATATCGCAGGGTTACGTTAATGACGATGCCATCGACAGAGGTCAATATTCTAAGGCAAAGTCAGAGACGACGACAAAACATGCGACACACACACATGGGGTACTCGCCGACGCCACTGCAACCTGTCACCCTTCAGGGGCAGGCAGGCAGAACGACTTTAGTGGAAACCAAGTAGATCCATGTTTTTTAACTGTTTCTTTCCGCTGTCTTGGTCTCTGCCAGCTCGAAAAGCTCCGCAGGATCTCGTGACATGACCTATCCATATGATGAGATCGCATGTGAATAGCTATGCAAGGGAAAATTAGAGACAAGAAACAGAGCAGTGCTACCACCGAGAACAATACGCCGTAGATATCACCCCATTCTTAGCCGACGCCGTTGTCTGCCTAAATCGAAAACGCAATGCGATATACGAATTTTCCATCTCGGTCCTTGCCCTTCTTCGTATAAAGCTTCTGCCAGATAACTTACCCTTGGTACGAGTCCCTGCATGGAAAACGACGAAGAATAGCCCTGTTCCGCTCTGCTCACGCCAACCAGAAAAGTATGCAATACTAGACGTTCCACCTATCGTAGGCCGACGCCAGCTAACTCGCTTCGTAACGCTGCCTTCGCCAGCCCGACTTGGTGTATTCGGCCTTACGCGCTCACGTTTTCCTCGTTCCATCGCGTAGGAATCTTCCGCAACGACGAGCTCTAGACAAAAGTGGCGTTTCAACGACGCGGCGCGCCAACGGCAACAAAGTCGGTCATACCTCAACTGAGCTGCTGTTCTATCGTTTTCAACGTCGGAGTCTGACATCGGAGAAATGACGGCATGTGCGTGGCAATACTCATTCAGCGGCAACGAAATGTTCGACAGTATGCCAAGTGCTCCATTCGGACCTTCGCCTCTTTCACAACGAATAATAATAACAAGTCGAGTTGACTGAATTTGCTCGACTGGCTGATCGTCTGCTTTCGGCTTCACTTGGTCGTGAGGCGCTTCGGAGCGCCTATACGGACGCACTAGCTGCCGCTCTACTATAGCCTGCAACCGATCGAGCGACAAAACCCACAACAGTCTTGACTCCACCACTCCTAGATCGACTGTCGAAGCAGCGTCTTCGGCCGCTGCAACCGACATGTAGCGATCCGCCAAAAAATCAGGCGATATAAGCTTCTCGTGCTGCTTCTGCTCTGGGAGTGATTTGGAAGTACGTAGTCACAGGCATAAAACGTCAAGTGGACAAGTTGTGTATGAGATGTTTTGACCGCGGGGCCATTCTGGCCGTCCCGGGAGTAGTTCAGTGGTCATGGCGAACGAAAGGCCGAATAATAAAAATGGATGATGATTGAGGGAAATTTGCCGACGGTGCGCCTGTCACTGTTCTTCCTCATCATGGAACTGCTTTTTTACTTTTCTTTCGTTGTCACAATTTGGGTTCCGGCAAGCAGGACTCGTCGAATTGAGTTAAATGGCGCGGTCATACAAACTGATCGTTTAGGTTCAGTTAGTCCAGGATACTGGATAACATAGACAAATGCTCATCACGGATACGCATCATTTGGCATTGGGGTATTCGCACAAAGCGAAATGTTCCGCTGACCCAGATCGTCTGCGGCTAAAGCTGCTAGAACGCGGAAAAAGGATTGATGGAGTTATTTGATTAATGATTTTGCCTTGCTCCATACAACCTCTTTTGTTTCGCGCGAAAACAATGAATCGTGCATAGTGAATATATATGTTCATGAACGACATAATCGTCAGCGGTTTAAGTAGGTCTGATTCATTTACGTACCCTTTGTAAAACGACAATTTTCGCATAGTGTATGTACAGGCTACTCGGACGAGAACAAATATTTCCCTACGGACTTTGTTTTTAAATACTCCTTTTAGCTCTTCTTGATTTTCTCACTATAGGTCACCCCTCTATCCATTCTACCAACGTCAAAAATGTATCAAGGTTTATTTTATCGGCACATACAGACATACGCATATTAATACATAGCTGGCTCCTTTTCAGACAGTTGGAATAAAATGCCATGCTGCTATTGATCCCCTTTGTACATAATGCAAACAGCCGAGTGGGGAGAGATGTCAATATCACACCTGATTCCTTCGTTGAGTGGTCAACATGACTCCTAATGGGTGCTTCCGCTACCGTCAGCAAGTATGATCTCGTGTTTGTCACAATAGTCGCCGTAGGGATAGGTAAGGATGTTTATTTGCGACAACAATGATGGTAGCAACAGCAGCAGCACAAAACTTAATAACGCTTTTAGGTTACTCTTAACATCTATCTAAGCCACGTCCGCCCGTAACTGTATTTTCCCGTTTCTGACTAACCTGCTCTGACTGGAGGTGCCTAATTTCCTTCGTAATCTGTACAAGAACGTTTCCACGGCAATCCCCTTCATTGCTTCCACCACTTGCTACCTAGACGCTAATCGCCCTATAAGCTGAGATCGCTACCGCAGCTAAACACAGCGTTTATCGAAGTCCTCCAACTAAGCCAATACGCTTTCTTCCACAACAGCTGTTAGGTGGTCATGTCGATAGAAACTAAAGCGCCCAAGAAGCCGAAAAGCAAAACCTCGAATAGAAGTCGGATTGTAGGTTCGACCCAACCCAGGTGAAGCAGAGCTAGTTGGGTTGAGTGCAGGATAACTGCAGCGACTTGACTGAACTCTACCGACCCAGCTAGCAATCCAGCGGCTTTGAGTTGAACAATTCTTGTTGCCACTAAGCTGAGAACCTGCGCAGGCCGCTTTACTTCTTTTCAAATTCGGCCCGCCGGGCTGAAAGTAGCTGGTGGGGTCACTTGACAATCTCAGGATTAGTAGTTGTTGACTGTTGCAATGGGGTTGTGTGATTGTTTACGTCCACTGCTACTAGTAGGACAAAACAGCCTTTATAAACGGCTCAGAGTGTAGGCATTCTTGGACGAACCTGGAAGCCTCGCTTGAAGGGAACTCTGGGTATAGTAAAAGTTGGGGGTCTGGTACGGCGGACTTTTCCTGGCTCCGCGATGGCTCGATGAAGGACGTTAATTGGCTGAATAACAATTCGATGGCAACAAGCACAGATCCTTCGAGCTGGGAATGTACATGTATACTGGCGAGTGGGTGAGAGTAAAAAGAGGAATCGAAGGGCCAGATGCTCCAATTTGACACCTGGGGATTTGGCTGAGCGGGACTGATAGGGAGTGGTGCAAAACCAACGTGGCCACCCTCGAAGATGAGTGAGCTAAGGAGCTAGCATGCTAAGAGGATTGCGGTGGAACTAATGAAAAAAAATGTTGCTATCTACTTTTGAGCTTCGTCCAGTGTTTTCGTTCTTTCTCT
This sequence comes from Varroa jacobsoni, assembly GCF_002532875.2. Taxonomy (NCBI): domain Eukaryota; kingdom Metazoa; phylum Arthropoda; class Arachnida; order Mesostigmata; family Varroidae; genus Varroa; species Varroa jacobsoni. Next base: position 103,348 of record NW_019213504.1, read on the forward strand.
CTATCTTCCATCCTTGTCGTCTGTGTTTTCCTTTTCATCTGTGTATGAGATTACTTGCCCGTGTCCGTGTAAAAAAATACGTGACGACGCAGCCGAAGGAGAAACAATACCTGATTGTACGGCACAGTCAAATGTGCACGCAACCAGCCGCGTACACAGAGGCTAAATCGTAACGGTTCGAACGAATCCTAAAAATCTACTGATATTCTTCCATTGTCCGGTCACTTATGTTGATCTTGCGGCGTACCATGCTACGGTAGCGTACGTCTGTGTTGAAGAAGTTTTAAAATTGCCGGGGCCGCCGTGAATCGTTAAAGGCATTTCTTTTAAACTGTATTTCCTCGCCCAGATTTGTCGACGATGTCGCAGTGGCGTGGTACGGATGTGGCATATGGTATGTTAACATAGTATTGAAGCAAACTAGCCGGGATATGAACAGCCGGCCTGTCGGGCAGGGCAGAACTTGTTCGAAGTTACCACAACTTTCCATCTGCGTTTTTCAAACATATTCACTTTTGCAACAAACAAAAGCAACGCTAGCCTAAGCTCATGCGGCGAGAAGATCTCGAGTAGTTCGCAGTATTTGACAAGAAAAAAAACTTCAGAAAGGAAAACAGTTTGAAAAAATGAACGCCGACGCTGCGTCTCGAAGTGGAGCGTAAAGTTACGATCTCGAATATCGAAAGGAGTCCCTGGGACGCCGAACAGCCATGACGATTAGGACAATGGGGAATATGTGTACAGGCAATATATATAGAATTACCATTCTATCGGAAATTAAATAGTAACAGTCACATGTAGATGTTATTGTAAATATCTAAAAGGAAGACAAAAACGGTCTTTGTCATGGTGCAGTGGTAACCCTTTCGTTTCCCAAAAAGCTTAGGGACGGACATTCAGCGGAGTAGTCTAGGTCCCAAACCACGCGCATGTATACACTGTTCTGTGCTGGAACGACCTAGCCGTCTGAAGAAATTCTCAATGGCTTAAGTACTAGATATAAAAGCTCGAATTTGATGAAGACAAAGTCAATTGATACTGTCTACTTTTACAGCGAACCTAAAAACGGCAACGCAACGTCCATCGTCTGCTCATCGTCAGGTGTTTTCGCGCTGACACATGTGTGTATACCACATATATATATACATATACGGCCGAGGATATTTTCGAGCAAAAACATCGTGACGGTTAGTTTCGATCAGTACTCAAAAGGCGGAAGACTCCTTGAGTCCGATCGTAGTAGCTCGTCCTGCGGGGTACCTAAGCCGTCAGCAATTAGAGCTGTGCATTTATTAGACTTCTTTGAGCCAACCAAAAAGGTTGGGTTAAGGAGGTCGAAAGCGGACCTAGAGACAAACGACAAGCGAAACGGGACAGTATACTCACTCAATTCATTGTCAGGCTTGAAATTACTCGAAGCGACAACAACCCGTACGGTGAACATGCGAAATGCGGCAACCATTATGGCACAGATCATGGTTCAGGTCGCTATTGTGGCCGTTAGGACTATTTTCTGGCGACAAGCAATATGTGACATGGGCGGGTGACCGGTTATACGATACAATCAAAGCGACTCGAAAGCCGTTGACGGCCGGCGAAAAGGCACCGACGAGCATATCCTTCCGTTCATAGACGTGACTAACAACGCGTCCACGTTCGCGAGGGTCGAACACAGCAACCGACTAACAAAAACAACTACAACTACGAGAGAGAGCTTCTATTTGACAGAAATGTTAGTTTGTAATAATAGTGACCAGAAGACGAAGAGAGCTCGAGACACTGAGTTGCAGGTGAGTAGATTAGGGAGGGAGGGAGGCTGCAATAGACAAAAAAGGACGCTAGAGCAGAAAAAAGCTTTCGAGGACGAATGAAAAGCTGGATGACTGAGGCCAGACGATAGAAAATTACTACACGTCATAAACGATCACACGAAGCGTTGCTACTACCGTTGTTACAATAACGACAACGGCAGCCGCTTCGGTCCGGGTGTCGTTGTCGACTCTGCGCTGAATATCAAAGGGGTAGACCCGCTGCCTGGGCCATTGTATCAGCACTCAGTCCTTGTTGGGTATCAACAGGGTTAAATTTCTTTGTGGCGGCGTTATATCACCTGTTACTGTGGTCGGTTAGTATAGTTCTAAGAGACGTATGTTCCAGTAGTCAATGGCTGAATTCGCATCGGTGCAACTTGTAGAAGAATGAAAAGCGCTGGCCTATTAATTTTTGTATTGAAATAATATTTTTTTTCAACAGCTATTCATCTAGCTTCGGTAAGTTGATGAGTCCGCTGACACAGAAGTAACTAGATCACGAAAAATAAACAGTTCATTTGATATATACAGATAAAACCTGTTCATGATTAGAAGGCAGAAAACTGAAACAGCCATCTTGGTTATCATTGCAATTGTCAGTGTTGATGATACTCTAATAAACGAAGGCGTTCCCCTGTTTCGTAGTACTCTTCATATTATGCTAGATACTTTACGGGGGCAGCATAGTAATTCTTCAGATACGTAACGACTTCCATTTCTCTCTGTTCCTTTGTCTTCTTGCTTTTCCGGTTTCTTTCTTGTTTTTCCGCTAGAAATGCGGACGCGAGCGCACGCCTCTGAAGTGAACCTCTAAAAGAATTCAAGGTTCCTCTTACTATCCGCTGTATATCTTATGCGTTGTGCGAGGGCCAAGATCTGCGGCGACTTTTTTTTCCCTCTTTCAGACCGGATTTCGCCGTTGTATTACATCCCGTCCATCATTAACCGTACCATAATGTCGTTGTCATAAACGGCTAATTAAAAAATCTTTCTATCGCCACAGATTACGTCCATATTCCCCCGTCTACTTAATGGCTTGGTCAGCTCAATCATCCATTATTTTACCATAAAGGTCGTCGCATGACGCTTTGCTCGTGCGTAGAGAGCTTTTGTTTTGACGCCGGTGAGCTTAGCACTAATGGTTTGGTGGTGGGGATACTGACAACCGCTATGGCACTTCGACGAAGCAAGGGAACTAGTCGTTTTAAGATGGGAACAGGCAAAGCGGCGACTGGGGGAACCCTTTCAGAGTAAGTCATTTGTTAGCATCTCCGGGCCATTTGCGATAATAGCAACTTGAAAACGCTATGCCGCTTTTTTATATGCGTTAATTGCACCGTATTCGAGTTGGAGCAGTGATGAAAATACAGCCGTGATGCGAAAGGTAAAATGGATGGGAAGCTTCGTTTGCTTACCAGGCTTTCCATATTCTGAATAACCTGAACATAAATGCCAGTGTCGTTTGCTATCCGTCAAGAACTTGCACTGAATATATACTTCGACGCTTGCTCGAAGTCGCCAGTGCTCAAGGCCGAGAAGGTACCACAAAGGAACCTGAGAGTTTACATGAGAAAGAGACTCGTAGACAAAGGACTAACCGCCGGACAAGTCAATGATAGGGTCGACATCAACAGCCTGAGCTTCAGTGGAAACACGTTCAACCTAAGATGCACTCAAACTAACTATGCACAGAATCCTGAAGAATTGTTTTCATCTGTACACGACATACGCCGTAAAACGTAAATATGTATAGCTCACCCCAACCGCAGCCTTAGCAGCAAAAGCGACCAATGCATTCTGCATAAGATAGAAACAGCGAAGTTCGCTACGAGTATATAGGTAATGGGTTAGGCTCATAAGGTTATTCGAGGTAGCCGTGAAGTAAAACAAAGGTTCCAGAAGGAAACCTTTTTTATCTCGATTGCACAGCCTTTCTCTCTCCTTCGCTTTTATTCCCTGCATTTTTTTCGAGTTTGCTCTGAGGTGAAACTAAGGTCCTAGCTCGACTAGATGCCCCCATCATCTCTGTTGCAGGGCCGGTACATCATGCTTTGCGTACGAACAACTGTCAGAGCCGACTGTCTGGTACCCTAGAACCTTTTTTGTTCTCACACATCGCAATTTCAGATGTTTGGCGCCACCGTCAATAGCGCTGTTTGTACTCTAACTTACGTTGTACGAGCGAGAACCTCTTGCGTACATTCACGCTTATATACACTCGACGTTTCTACTGGTATGAGTTGCCCCTACGCTGTATGTTTTATGTGAGCAACACAAGGTTTTTCACATGCATTTCAACCAGCTTCTATATCGACCAGCCGAACAGCTTAAAATCGCTTGCAAGCTAGGCCGAGTGGACATTGCCCGAAAGGTACAGCTTGGCCTGCTAAGTGTCTGCGCACGTGGATGTTGGCTACGGATGTAAGGTAGGTAGGAAGAAACCTTCAACACCTGCTGCCTGCCCATCGGCGAAACAGTAATATGAAGGTGCGAGAGTTAGCTTTGATATAGGAAACCCGTCCGTGTCCCATCACCTTGACGCTGTCACGTCTGACGTCACCGCTGCTTTCAAGCAGCTTAGCAACACCTGTTTCAAGTAGAAAACCCGCTTTCCTCGTTCCTTCTCGGAATCAAGTTCGCAACACCCCTATTTTCTTTTGATAGAGAGAAAGCGGATGCATTGCGGGAGAGCAGGAAGCAGCGAGAAAAGAGGAAAGCATTTTCCACAAGCGTCTGTTACGGTGAACTCCATCTTCACTTACAGTCACACACAGAATCTCACGGACGGACGGACCGACGTTCACTCACATGTGCACCTTTCTGCCATCACTCTTCCCAAGTCCCCCGTGTTCCGGGGCCTCTCCTACCTCATATCCCGGGCTATCCCATATTTCTCTAAACCGTATCCTCTTCTACCAACCTGTTTGTCTGTCGTTGGCAGGTGTATAATCGCAGGCGTACGGCACGGATACAGGAGCTCAAAGGTACGCTTGCTTCTTCTGACTGAGGAGTAGCAGTCGGAACACGGGCTTCGACAGTGAGCCATTATGTTCGGCCGTATCTTACGCCTGTATGTCACGCTTGAATATCGTGTATGAAGCGATATGCATAGCTTGCTATGGAGGTTACGATGTAAATTATTATACACGGGTGACGCTGCGAATTTTGCATGTACTATGCGTTTGTGAGGTGTGTGCATAGACGACGGCGAGCCACGTGGTTGTACAGGGAAAACAGTACCTGCCACCGGCATTACTACTCGCAACCTAGTTGTCACCCTATGACAGTGAAGGAGAATGAAGATGAACATCAAGACAGCAGCACCAACATCTGTTCAGGATACCCGGAGATCAGCCGCAGACATTTAGGTCTGAACGGATACAATTGCGTCTGCATCACCCGATAATAACAACAATAAGAACAACAGAAACAACAATAAAAAGAACAGCAGCACAAACAGCTACGCCCTTGCATCAACAGTGTCATTGGCCTAACAGGTGCACTGCAACTCGTATGCCTTCGTTCTTGGTTGGGCAGACGCGCCTGCCACCCACTTGCCTTCGAGATCCCATCCCTTCCAAAGGCTACGGTCCAAGACCTGTAATTCACATGTCTCTATCTATCTGGTTGTCTTGCGACTCATAAGTTTCACGCCTTCTGCGAGGATCCAGGGGTACTCCATTTTTGCTACTCTTGTAGAGCGTACGACAGCAGTAGATCTGCGCGCGGAAAATGCAACCGTTATATTCAAAGTAATACTGTGCCATGTGTTGGAAATGTCTGCGTAACATAGAAAGAAAGACAACCATGAAGGGGTACATGAAGCTTGTGCAGTATGTTGAAGTTGCAAAAAATCTTGCTTAAGGCGGATGACCGAGGTGTGTAGCACATTGAAATAGTGACAACAAACATATATGATATAATAATACACTTCGTCAAATTTGCTTAGTGAATTCAGTCTAGGTTGTAGGTGTGCTTTCAAAAACTTTCTCCATCATATGGTCTGCCTACCTCGCGCGATTATGTCGGGAACATCGAGGGTAAAAATGTCCCGAGCAGATGCGAAGATTCGCTTTGTTTTACACCCATGATCTCGCGAAATGAGCAACAGTGGTAGTCCAACAGCGGCAGCAAAACCAATACAAACGCTGCCCCAGAAATTAAACCAGATCAGACAACATCCTTTTCTTAAAGTACACCCCTCTGTCGTTCCTCTGAAGAACAAGCAATGCTCAACCAGCTTTGCTGGTAGCGATCTGAAGTTCATTGCAATTTCACGGGATTATAAGGAGCACTCTGCTGGTCGTCGTGAAATGGCTTCCAGCCTCAGCTTCAGATCATTGTTGAACGGTGCTCGAATCAGGTCATCACAATGAAGCGTTCGCCACGTCAGAAACACGATAGACATAACTCTATTGCAGACCAAGAAACAGTAAGCAAGGAGAGTGAGTGTGTGTGCTTATGCACGCTGAATCTATATGCTAGTCACCGCTGTTGTCCAAATGCCTTTACTGACAGTTAGACAGCAATCCGCAGGCAACTTAAAGGACGGTACCGTACCAGCGGTGGAGTGCGGAACACCAAGAAACACGACTCGGTTCGCCCTTCGTCTACGGAGAACCACTAATAAACGAGTGACCGCAATTGAGGCTCACAACCTTCAAACATGCAGAGCGAACCCATTTAACAGCCAATCGATGTACGTCGACGATTCCATTGAAATGAATCGAAACTAAAGAACACGGTCAGTCTTTTGGGATAAAATATACGCCCGCTAGATTCGTTGGATACGATCAGAGTTTTACCGATTCCAAATAAACAGCGTTGAGTGGCGTTACGACTAATCCATGTGTTTGTTAATTATTCATTAGGCCAACAACGTATCAGGGATATTGATTAGCTAGCCTATTTTAGGTAGACGCGACGTTTAACGCATTTGTCGAAAAGTAGGTTTGTAAGTTGAGTTATATTGGCCGATACACTGATGTAGCCACATAAGTACAATTGGTCTTAATTGTACAGTATACATGCTTATTTGAGTACAAGGAATAAGCCGGACAGGTACATACATTCGGGAATATTCACATTGTTATCAAATTTATTAACGTTATTTATGAGTCTTGAATGGGCGCGCACACGTATTTTTGAAGTAAGCTGGACTGAAAAGCACGAGGCGCTTTTAGACCATTAGCGCACAGGCGTACTCAGCTGGATTTCCCAATGAGAAAAATCTGTCAATCTCAATAAGTTGATAAAATGTTTGGTTTGACTTCATACTTCACCACGTATCAATTGTAATTTTAAGTTAGTCTGAAAATGCTCATATTAAGAACGTAAATATTCATTCTTGTTCATTCGATGAACTCCGTCTAATATTCATGTATAGCGCCTATCTGCCGTCGCACAAAGGGGCACGTTTGCGAAATCCATGTGGATTGCCATCGTGACGTGACGACGAAAAGCCGACAAGAAAAAGCGAGCCTATTCGATCAGGCTACGTCCGACAGCCCGCCGTCCAGCCGCACTGGCAGAGATCTCAGTTTCTCATTTTCGTCTTTCTGACCGCTGTCAGGTCATCAACACCAGGTAAATAAGCCATTTCACCATCTGAGCTCTACCGGCAACATACGACGACACCGCACGAGCCTTTGTGTTCGTTTACGGTCGTACCTTAAGAGCGTTGCTTGAGAATCTGAATGGCTTGTAAGCTTGTTTCCAGCTCAGGAGACAGAAATATCTCCGTTCTATTGCTTCTGCTCCTACTACTACTGTTGTCGCCAGTGCTTTGCCGGCCGGAAACGAATAACCTGTCTCAATATAGCACTACAAGAACAACGCTACCGCTGCTATCGCCACGAGGGAGCCCCTGGTGTCCCTGCCAGCTTTTTCCAGCTTCAACCCTAGCTACCGTTGCGTATCTAAGGTAAACAAAATGCCTATTCTTGGCCTCGGCCGTCAGCCACTTTCTGTTGAAGCTGGTATTGCTACTCTGCTGCGTTATACGAATTGTCGCTTCGTGCCTATCCTGGGGCCCGTGATAGCGGACACTGGAGCTCTCTTGCTGGCGTTGCCAGTTATTGCTCGTGCCCATTGAAGTTTTCTTTGCATGATACTACACGACATGCTGTTGCTATTGGCACGAATCGTGTTTACGTGCGGCAACGACGATTCGTCTGAAAGGATGCTTCAGCGGAGCGTTGCTGATTTCAATATACCAACTTCGGCTGGGAGACGCAAAGTCAAGGAAGAGAAGAGCAAGTGGATAACATAAAATGTAAGTCACCCTGGTGCAGGTCTACAAGGGTTTAGCACCCCTGTTATCCCCGCTCATCGGCGGCGTGGCCGTAGTTGTTGTTCATGTCTTCTTTTGCCGAAAATCATTCAACCTGACAGACAACCTTGACGGTAGTAGGACGGAAGCAACCCTCTATACGTATTCGACTTGCCTGCTGCCCTTTTTGGAAACGAAACGCGCAACGCTGCCGCCCTCTTTGTCACGAGCAAATGCTAGCCGATTGATATCATCTGCTTGGCGGAAGTGGCCCGCAAAACGAACAGGGCGGCCATCGTGGCTTTTCATGTAGTGCAGAGAAGTATGTTGTTGCTTCCCTCTCGTCCTGTGTCTGAGTGAGCCCTACTGCTGGGTCGTCGTTAACTCGACGGACGAAATGGGTATCTCCGTTGTAGTACTTGTATTACAAGCTCGATGCACGCATCCGACCATTTGACAATTTGAATGTAGCGGCAAGATTAGAGAACGACTAGAAGGTATTGTCGTTATCGCGTATGTTACGAAAAAAATCAAACACGCTTTTGCCATTATCCAAAATGTGCACGCAGTAGAGGTTACAAGAGTCAACCTTGCTAAAGGACATGTACGTGCAGCGTATGTATTTTTCGATGTTGAAGGTACCGAGTAACATCGGCCCTTTAAACAATCCTTGTTTCTGTCTTACGTTTGTCACTTCTATGTGACAAACATTTTTTCCGGCTTTGTTCTTATCCTTATTGTTGTTCTGTTCGTTGTTGTTGTTTGCTGACGCCGTCGCTTCTGCTATTGATACTTCTGCTTCGGTGTGGGCTCTTTGGTTACTAATGGCATCCCGTAACGTACGTGGACAGTCTCCGGAAACTACGCTGTACTATGCGTTCTGCGTAAAAAGAAAAAGTTCTTCGAAATTTCGATTCTTCCTTTTTAGCTTTGAAAAAAAGAAGGTGCGAACAGGGACGCAATGTTCTTGCCCTTCAAAGATGTACAGCGTCTTACTATTGCAGTCTCTCTTTGGGCACCTACGCAGCCGTCGTGCTCCGCAGGAAAGCAGTACGGATTTTAGAGTGACAGTCGTACGCCTCATCGACGCACTTTGCCCGGTGACGTTTTTGCGTCAACTAACCGGACTAGTGGGTTTTTTCCTTCTAAACGTGTAGTGACAACCTTTAGCAGTAGTGTTACCTCTTATCTGCTTGTGACACCTACCCCACTTCGTGCCCTTCCATTCTCTACGATACTACTGACGCCGTCACACGCGGTGACAGCAACGGTAACGGACATTCTTGGCAGGATTTAGCGACATGAGAGACAGCTGCCTGTTTCCTCCGATGTCCTATAGCGTATCCGAGCCAATACCCCTGGTAATGGTGGTGGATGCCGGTAGACGATGTAAAAGGCGCTGTTTGTCGCATATAGCGTCTAGCCATATTCACTCTTTAGAGCCGATCGAGGGTAGGAAAGGATCACTGAAATATAGCGTAGCCTTGCCCTTTTCGTTAATTGGCTGAACGTAACTAGCTGAACTTCCGAGTACGAGACCAGCAGAAGCATCAGTCAATGTAAGCGGTTTCATTCTAGTTCTGTATTCTCAATCTTTCTTACTGCTACGCTAAGAGTATTCTCAAACCGCGTCTGCGGTGCAGACGAAGCCGATCGCTCGCCCTGCGAACCTTGGACGGGTACGCACCGTAATATGTAAGGGAAGCAGCACTCTAATGGCTAATAATACAAAGACACTCTCGAGATCAAGCAATATAGGCCTACTCTATTGGCACTGGTCCACCTTCGAGAAACATGCACAGAGATTCAGGCTTTTGAACAGCTGATTTGACACGATATTGGGAAATAAATGCTCACAAGCGTAGTCCAGTTCTAGCTATGGCGGTATCTCAGAGGTTCGTAGAAAAGTAGGAATATTGTTGGTTCGAAGGTAAGCGGCTGGTTTTTCTTGGAGAAAACTGCTCAAGAGATACGTGTGATAATTGTCTTGGGACAACAACGTCGGCTTCTGTTAAAGGACAACCATCACTGTTGCACGGGATCTATCAATGTGTTTAAACTCTTTGATAATAAGTTTTAGGAGAAAATTCGCGTTCAGTGTCTCACCCTAGACTGACGACAAGCTACGGAACAGTAGGCGACAGTGCAAGAATACCATTGTCCTTATTTATGTTGTAAAAATCGGCTATACAAAAAGCACAGCACCAGACATTGCAATGACGGTACGTTACATATGTTGTAGCCTGCTTTCGTATATCAGTGGCAATGTCGTTGTAGACTCTCATGCCCCTGTTTAGAATCATAATGCTCCTTTTCAGTGAGGTCCTAGCTAAGCACGTGCTACTCTTAGCAGCTGCCCCGAATGTTTACGGAGCAATGAACCGTATCCTGAAATGTTTACCATCCCCCTTCTCAGTCCACGGAAATTGCTGCATAAGTAGGCGCTACGCTACGAAGCCTAAATGTGTCTGAAGATGATCTTTTTTCTTCTGCGCATTGAAATATAAGCGCCGATATGTGGGCCGGTGCAAAGAGCATAAGACGCGGTTGGGTCAACCGGTGCTGAAACACAGGCAGCAGGCCGACTGCATTGGGCTGACAAAAACAGGACCGATTGTGTCATCTCTCTATGGCTATAGCAGGGTTGTAGAAGTGTGCGTCGAAGCACTTACACGAGTCAGCATAAAGCCCTCTGCATGAAACAGGACTAGCAGCAGCAGCAGAAGTGAATCGTGCCTGTAGTCGCAGCCGCTGTGCTATGAGGTCCGTTGTCAGCGAAATGGGTGGTACGCGCTAGTCGCTGTGGGATGCGATCACACCACCGTCACGAAGTAAATAGAGAGCAAAACAGCGACTAAAGGCCTGAAAATGGATCAGTCGCTCAATTGCTAGTCTGCCGGAAGTTTGTTGATGCTCGTTTTGGTTCTACTGCAGTTTCTGCCGCTACAACTCCTTCTCAACGGAACCGATCGAGCGAGTAAATTGACAGACATCCTATAAAGGGAAAATGAAGAAGGCGTCTTTCACTGAAGGATCAAAGAATGGACCTGGCCTTAGGTATGACAACAAACAGGCCTAAATTGATGACGGAATGAGGCAATTCTACGGAACCGCGTTCGTGGTTGGCCGATATGTCATCAGCCACCAACGCGTCGTTTAAGTCAATCGTATCCCCAGAAAGGGGCAAATGATTTCCATCATGGTAGTTGCTTTGGCTGCTTGTAACTGTCATTGCTTCTGTTATGCCTGATATCGCTACTTTTAGGCTGAAAAGAATCCGAGATAGCCGCCAAAAATGAAAGCCCGATCCGAAAGAAACGCAGCAGAATAGGTGGGGTGGCTAGTGGCTCAAAGGGGAAGGGCTAAAGGATCACTGACTGATCGAAGCAGATGCAGGACAAAACTGGGTAAGATGGTACAGGCGCAAAAACGGATCATCCACATGCGAGCATCCTTCTATATGACGAGTCAAGTAGCGAAACGTCGACTTGTCAAGTCCCCGAAGGGGAAAAACAGAGTACCGTTACATCGCATAAGCGCCCATCCTTCCTACCACTTGCTCCGAGCAGCACAATTTGCTTTTATCGGCGATCGCATCACTCGCATACGAAGAAATGAAGAAACTATTTTTACTGCGCTCTTCTTGCTTTTCCTTCTTTTTCACATTTTCCCTTTTTTCATTCCTGTCTTCTCGGTGTTGCTGCCCCCTCGACTTTCTCGTTCTTGCGATTATTTATGGTAACGACGACGGCTGCTATAGCAGCGACGCCAATAGCAGTCCCAGAGGCAACAAATGCTGTACTGCCATTCCCTTTTACGCTTTCGCCAGCGGCAGATAGCCTAGCTAAGAAACGTCGACGATTTCGCCTGCTTTGCCTTACCTAGTCTCGTCTCGTCACTTGGCTCCTTCCTTTGGCTGCTCCTGCTGTCTGATTTTCAGAGATTTCTGTTCCGGCTGTCTGCAGACGACCGCGACGACAACCGACCAGTGAGCAGACTAAAGAACGCCGCTTGATCTCGGGAGACCAAAGCCTCTCGATTTCTTTTCGGTTTCTGCCGAAGCAAGGAACTGCTTCATGCACTGTACGAAGTGGGGGTTAGTGAGATTGTCGGATGTCTGAGTAAACCCCTGGCGGGGTTTAGTTGACTGACTGGCTCGGTGGTTGACGAAGGCAAATATCGAAATCGACCGTACAACAACCTCCTCCTTCCAGCAATCGCTTGGTACTCCGCTTTCTTGGTTTGTCGTCTCCTTGGATGGCCATCAGCTCAAATGCGCATGCCCCGATACCCACTACTTTCAGAGCTGGCTGTCGGGTGTTTAGCTCACCGTTCGATGCTCCAGGGTGGGGTGGACCGGCGTTAGTGGTGATATCACTAGATGAAGAAGAAAATGGGGGTATCGATATCTAAAAAGGGTCGGCGGCGGGAGCGCCGGCATCGGCGTCGGTTTCTGCCTCGCCTCCTCGCTAGTTTGCTTACTGGTTGCCTGCTGGCAGTAACTGATTTTAAAATTGATCGACTGTGTCTTGTTCAGCTTTTAACCGCATCTTTTTCTCGCCAGCTTATCGCCCACTGTAGCCTCCCAGCACCTTGTACCGATGCCTCACACAACAAGGAGCACACAAAAGCTTACGGCACAATGCACCTGGATATATATAGCCACATAAGCTTTTCCCCGCCCGCTCGCTCTCCTTTCCCCCCATTTTTATCGTCTGATGCGACGCCTAACAGCGGTTCTGTTCGATGCTCCCCCTGTCTTGGTTTGTCAGTCTATCTCCATCATTCATTTTTGGTTGGTGCTTCGTTTCCCTTGGTTGTGTTCATTCCTTCAACGCTAGTTATTTACAATAAGTAACCACGCCTCCTATTATATAATTACTGTTCAGCTTTCTGGTAGATTTTGGAAGGCCCGTGAGTTTTAGAAAGTCTTTAGGTCTCTTGTTGTGCAGGCTTCTAACCTTCGCCTTATCTTTCTCCGTGCTTTCTCCGTTAGGATTTCTGCCAACGCTGCTATTGCCGTCGACGAATGAAAACTTAGCTGCCCGCGGCAACTAGCAGATCGGCCAGACCACTAAGCTCTAGGCTAGCTTTTACTTTCGGTGAAGGCGACGGGTGGTTGGCAAGCTGTTGCCACCTTAAACATACAGTTACCTTCCCCGTTGACTCGAGCCGTCTATGCCACGTCAACAGCTATCCACAGAAGAAGCATCGGTAAGCCATGTTGCCACCTCTCATACCACCACCCCATGGAGGTCCAAATAAATTTGCCATAGTTATCTATGGCCTTTTGACTGCAAAAACAGCTCTTCGAGGTAAGAAACTGGGTGGATGCCGGTACTCGAGGCGCTTGTTCCGAGGCTAAAAGGGATCCTGCCAGTGAAGTCAACAGCAGCTGAGCTTAGAGAAAGCGTTTGGGTGACGCAAGTTTACGATACTTATCTTTGTCCAGAGGCTGGTTTACATTATACTGGGTGCAAGCAATTAGGTATCACAGAGTCGTTATCGACGATTCCGCAGTGCCTTACGGCTAGACTAAAAGACGGAAAGATGGAGTTTAGGAAATGGAGTATTCGTCCGAGAGACAGGGCGACCAGGTGAAATAAAGCAGAAGGCCAGGCTGGAACGGTGCAATGGAGGGTTGAATGGGAAAATAGGTTTGTTTAGTTCAGAAAAGAACTGGGTATAGACAACGACCAGGGTTATCTATTGCTGAAGGATATAAACGGCATTCTACGGGCGGGGACCGACCAGTGAACTGATACGACCGTGAAATGCTATCTCGCTCCCAGCTGGAAGCGACCTAATGCTGGTGTCAGTTGAGGATGCTGGGTAGAAAAGCGGGCCTGAGGACCGCAGGACGTAAGCAAGACGGTGAGAAAGGCAACACATACAACCGGTAATGAAAAAGCCACGTCACCAATACAGTAATAGTAGTGGTATCATACCATGCAGATAGTAGGTCTTGTGGTGGTCATTACTGTGGCAATGGAAATCCAACTGCCCAGTTACGAGCCTACCCAACTAAGCGCCGCCTAGAAGCTTTTCGCATGGGGCTTCACCGACATTGCCAGCGTGGGTCTACCGGCGCGTTCTGGGTCCCAGTCTATCTATTCGTAAGGTTGGTTCTTTGAATCCAAAAACTTTTGATTGGGCCAGAAGGTTCGTGTCGAAATAGAAGTAAAAGTGGCGATTATAACAACAATAGGCTGTTTTTTCGTCAGTGAACTAATCCTTGCGCCGTATTGGAACCCAAAGAAAGCATAGGGGAAGGGTCAAAGTCTCGATATCGTTATTGAAAATCTGGTTCTGTGTCCCATACTTACTCGATGTGATGCCGCACCACCAATAACTCCATAGACCCGATTTCGTTCGATGATAACAACGGTTATCATATCTCGTTGCCGGTTTAAGGCGACCCCTTCTAGGGATCTCAGGGTAACAAGCAATACAATTTACTCAGTATGTAAGCAGAACTTAGCAGAAGTTTCGAAATACATATTACTAAACAATGATAATAGTAATAAAAGTGGTCTTCACTTCAAAAAAGGAGATCTGGTCTGCTCAAATCTTTTTAGAAAAGTACAATTGCGACAAAACTTTGCATTGAAGTGTTGATGATTGAATAGATTTTCAAAAAAAAAAACGCGGCTAGATCCAGAGGAAGTGAGGTCGTAGAACAGAATACTTGCCGCAATGTTGCCGTTTGCACCTGTGCATTTCGGGCAAGGCAGTGAGTAGGCAAGTAGGATTTTACGAAGCGACTTTTCTTCCATTGGCTTATTTCCCTCACCAAGTCGCCTACAACCCTTCTCCCTATTTACTTCTTCTTCATCCTGGTGCGCTACTGCTAAGCTACAGCTTCGCGTGGAAGCGCAGACGTAAGCGTAGTGGGGTGCGGGAGAACGAAGGGGTAGAAAGCCTTGCACTACCTCCCAAATGTAGCGGTGGCTCAGAATTTGGGTGAGTATGTGACAAAAGTGCACAATTAAATGCGGCAGTCACTTCGTTGTCGTATGTTGTTTGCCGCTGAAGTTTTAAGAAGCAGCCAGACATTGAGAGGAGACCATTCTGCTACCATCTCCTCTCTTTCTTTATGTGGCTCTACATGGGCCTTGGTAAAGTCTGCCCCCTGCCGTGTACACGCTGTGTGAAGTCGAGCGGAAGACATTGTCATTTGTGCAAAACGTGCCGCTTGTACCAGACACGAGCTTGCACAAGTCACCCCCTGCTACTTCTTTTACTTTTAGCGGCTACAATGGCTCCGAGCAGCACTACCCCACCCATCGGGTCGCGACCACCTCTACTGGAGCTAGGTGGGCGCAGGTCATGGCATATGCAGCAGTTCCTACTCCAATACCAGCATTTGAGCGACCAGCACGAACGCGGTAGGGCTTTGCCGAGGCCAGTGAATATCAGCCTAAAGATGTCTAAGCCTCTAAATAGGACGAGGATGAGTAGCGCCCGAGTACGAAAAGAAATGCTATAGACAACATTAGCCGTTAAAAATTCGTACTCGTACACTATAGTCTCAGCCACATCATTTTTTCCGAGCTGATTCTGGTCCCATCTATAATATCCTTTTGGTTGCCCCGGCCTGACAAGCTCCCCCTTGGCTTCTTACTGCCCTAGACCGTTTGTGCTATCTCTGCCTATGTAAGTATACGCCATCTGTCAGAGAACTTGGCTTCAGTGTTCGTCGCCCCTTTCCTATTCTACAGTACCCTTTGTTAACTCACACGTTCCTTTAGTTCCTGTGCCGCTGAACAGCCTACATACGTACTTACTTTAGAGAGAAGGCTCGAAGAAGAACTTGCCTTTACTCTACTTGAGATGGTAGCGGTAGTGATGCATGGGAGCCGTCGCGACTCCCAAATCGACATACTACTTCATAGATACTTGGTTTTTGCTGAGAGACATGTAGTTCATTTATAGAGGTCCATCTGGTTTTACATTCGTGAAGTTGTTCTTGTCTCAAGGCAAACGATGAAGTTCTGCTACAGCGTCAAAGCTCACTTATCTGAAGGTTGTTCTTAAGACCCAGTGACTGAAATATATTGGCAGAAAAACTAAACGTTCCAGAAGGCAAATCCTCTTCGACATACACCGGTGAAGCTCAGTGGCCAGTAAATCGGTGGAACTTCTTGCGATTATTATCCCCAGCTGCCTTGCTATCTTTGATATGATTGTAAGCAACATAAACGAATTAGCAGTCGCTTTGGCTATCTTTATATGAAAACGAAACAATTTCTGAACTTGCGCGTACAAGTAGGGCGCTCTTGAAGGAAGTAGCTGTTTTACAAATGCAGTACCCTGTAGTGCGACTGCAATACAAGCTAAACGGTAATGAAGGCTAATTCCATGGATTGGGAGATTGCCTTCACCCACAACGTTGTCCGTCGTCTCTTGTACGGTGAAACATACGAATGCATTGTTGTATGAACGCGTCATGTGGTTCTGGGCCACTGCAAGAATCGTAGGCACCGCCTGCAGGATGAAACTGCCGAACTGGCAGAAATTGTTTAACTCTGAAAGCATGCTTTTTTGCTATCATTTTAGCACGTTCCAAACGGCGCCGGCCATGGCAGGGATGGAACGCCGAAAGAGATGGCCGGAACAAGCAAACACGGGGGCAGGTAGTGGGTAAATAAGGGAGAGAAGAGCAGAACACAAGGTACTTGCCAAAGGGTAAGAAGTGAAAACATTCAAAAGGCAACATAAGTAGGAAATATGTAGAGGGAGACTAAAGAAGGAAGAAAAAAAAGACAAAACAAACGAGAAAAATAATGGGAAAGGAGGAATCAAAGAGGAAAATGCACAGCGGGAGAAAAGGCACTGGACAAGAGGCACCGAAAGCAGAACTGTACAACCGCCAACTTTGAGAAGTAAGTAAGAGACAGGCGAATAAAAGAGGTTTGAGCAAACCTAAAAGGGACGACTTGCCTGCCCTCGAGCAGGTCCTTTGTTGCGACAGGACGCGGAGCCCATGACGACGAAGTCAGCACGTCTTGTCAAGAACGAACGCTAAGAGGGGTAAGAAACTAAAATAGTCCAGATGGACACTACGAAAGATATGCTGCCCAACCCGTCAGCCGTTCTGGCTACGATATCCTAACAAACATTTCAACTGAGTCGCGTCCTGACAGTAGTACCAGAATTACGGCAAAGTACAAAAGCAGTAACTATCATAATAGTAGATCACCGAGCTAGCCAGCAAGCTGGCTAGCGATTTGGCCTTGAACAAATTAAAAAGTTTATGTGCCATCACTAACTCCACCTACGCCGCGACCGTGACCGTCAGGACTAGCAAGAGTATAAGGAGTGAGTATGCTCCGGACAGCTGGAAAGGCTGAGGGGCTCGCCTAACTACCTTGGAAAAACAAACAGTTTCTTCTTTACTCGAAGGATGTCTGGCTAGAAGATTGTAATAGCTATCGTCTCACAAGGCTCTACTTTGTTTCGACTTCGGCGTCGCCTTCCAGTCTCACCTTCCTATTAGACAGGATAAGAAGCAGACAACAATGACCATGGCAGAGAAAGCCAACAGAATAAGACGGATAAAATGATAAACGACGCGAAGAGCGGACAGGAGAAGAGCGCGATTTAGGATATTGGTTTCTCGAAATAGAGAGAGGGGATAGAGAGACACAGGAGATAGAGAGGGAGAGGCTAAGCTTAAGGCTGAAGCTAAATACTTAGACTTCTACTTCTACAACTTCGACTAGTGCTTCTGACGTTAAGTCTTTGCGGAAACATGTGAAGGAGGGAATGAAGGGATCACAATGAAGTAGTAGACAAAATAATGGTGAAACTGGAACATAGAAACACAGCGCGTGTACGATCCACTCTGTTGGCGAACCGATCGGCGAACGACTGACCAGCCAAGCAGCCTCGGAAAGAGAAATTTTGGCTTAGAGCCGGCCCATTTCCCTCCATCTAGCAGTAGATAGCTTAATGGAAAGAATGGAAAATGACGACGTG
Source organism: Varroa jacobsoni (assembly GCF_002532875.2). Classification (NCBI taxonomy): domain Eukaryota; kingdom Metazoa; phylum Arthropoda; class Arachnida; order Mesostigmata; family Varroidae; genus Varroa; species Varroa jacobsoni. Next base: position 121,411 of record NW_019213504.1, read on the forward strand.
TAAAAAGACGAGCAGGATGTAGATGTTAGAAAAACGCACGAGATATCTAACGGCGAATGAACCGCGGCCTCCATCCAGCCAGTGAGCTCTAAGCCAAACCGAGGCTTCAGGACTGCTTTTGCCACCGAGCTAAGTCTGGAAGCACACCGAACCGGACGCAGCAACCGGCTAACTCGCCAGTTGAAATTCGCGTACGCGGTAGCGCCTTTGGAAGGAACCCACGGCGACGATGACCAAGCTGGCACGGTGCAAGGATTTTCTATGAAACGAGTTCATTCTGTTTTTTTGCCTTTTTTTCTCGCTCGTTCGGGGCGAAAGAAGCCGGACCCAGCTAGTGAATTGTGCCATCAGCAAACCTGCGTTTTTTGTCACCTTTCAGTGGAAAAGGAACGATACCGCAGATATCGTCGGTTGTTCAAAGGAGCAACCAACGGATGGCCTAACAGATTTCCCCAAATCGACATATAAAAAGGCGGCATAGAAACGAGTCCAGTCAATCGATGGAATGCTGAGCTGAAGCACCCTGTTAGATGGCAACGGCCCTTATGGCTGCTGCTGTCGTAAGCTCGTACAGCTGGACGAGATGAAGGGCGAACCCGGCAGCTCAGACTCCAACAACAAGAGATGTAGAAGAAGTAGAAGGTCGCGGTTGCGAGTGGGGTAGTAAATGGAGTATGCATCGGCTGGTTAAGCGTACGCAGCGCTCACATTGCTTACGCAATTTACTGTCAGTGCTCCAACTAAAAGCAAACAAGACTGAAAGGAAATAGTCTGAGAATGAGGCGACGGGGTAAAAATAAGGACAGCCTGCCATAGCAGCCCAAACAGTAGAAGCGGTTGAAACGGCAGCGATATCATCTAGGTATCGGTGACGCAGACTATAGTACCGGTTTATGAGGCGCAATGGAAGAGAAAACAGGTTGCGTCACCTTCGCGCGTACCTTTCCTGTCTTTTTACCTATCTCGGCCGTCAAGAGAACGAAGGGAAGACGAGCCATCCGAATGAGCCTGTTGTGGAGTGGCCTCCACCAATCATGCACCAATAGTACTATTATATACCAACAAAACTAAGACAGTATCATCTTTCACAGTAGTAGCTATTGGTCCTTTAAAAAGTCTGGTAATGTGTTAGTATGTTTTTTGTGTTATTTGCTGCATATATCTGTTACAGTGTGTCATCTTTGGCTGCGTACGTCTAAAATGAACCCACGGTTGGCTGACTGACTGGTTATTTACTTAGTTGCAGCCTAATAGCAGGCACTGACGTGGTAAGGCGTTAGGGCCTAAGACGAACGTGCGAGAAGGGTAAGGTCTGGTGAAAACAGAGTAGAGAACGGATCGAAAAGGAACTCTCGACAGCCGGGTTATAACAGAACCTTATAGATGACCGACGTCAAGCGAAGGTTAAATCGACCAGGTGAGAATGATCGACTGGTGAAGTCTGTCACGAAGTCTGAACTCCATTAAGTAGATGTTGCTGTTGCTCTTACTAGAGCTCGACATCTTCTAAAACTGTCGCAGCTTATCTGTTGGCTGAGTTAGGTACACAAGTTTGCCCCAATGCCAGGGGCACACATCACGAAACTGGTGGACGGAACACCTAGCAAAACTCTCAGGTCGTTAGTTAGCTAGCGGACGGGTTGACGTGACGCGTCAGCTGATGGAAGCTACCGAGAAATGTCTGTCTGGCAAAAGCTACTAGCTCCTGTACTGCTTCTGGTTCGGAGGGGAACGAATCCTCTGAACGCTAGTGCGGAAACGTGGCGATCGTAGATGAAAGATTTACTTATAACAAACTGAGATAATAGGTTGTACACCAGTAACACACAGACTTAAATTCACTCTACAATATGTATAAGCATAAGGTATAACCGTATATAACTACAGATATACGGAATTAATTAGCTGGAAATAGGATACCGTGCTTTTCTATTTAATAGTGCTTTACAATTTGCAAGTATTCCTAAGGCTAAATAAAAAAAAAAGGATATCAGACATTCCACAAAGCCTCTGATGTACTTAAAAAGGTATATATATGTGTGTGTGTGTCATGTCATACATGTGCGCTTTGAAAGTCGTGTTTGTTTGGCAAGGAATAGTAGCGGCGGCAAACACACGTGCAGTGATGTATCGCCTCATTCTATAGCCATATATATAGTTGTCGTCATAGTACATCTATATTAACCTCTCCTGACCTGGAGTTTCTCTATCGTTGCCAGTCAACATAACAAAATGCTGAAACAACTTCATAGAAACGGTGAAAAAATGTTTTTACCAGCAAAAAGTTATGTGGCAAACTTACAAGCAGGAGGGGTAAAGAACGAAAGACGCAACGAACAATATAAAAACGTAAATAGAAACCGACAATATAAACAAAAGCAGCGCTCGGAACGACAGAGAAACGTCCGAACAAACTTCCGAAGTTAGTTTTGGTCGAAGAAGTTACGTTTATATACACCGATATATAAATATAGTTGTTATTATTATTAAGATTAAGCAGAAACTTAATGTTTATCTTTTTGCACTTTTCACTAACAGAGATTAATGTTACCTGGAATATTAGAAGAATATATACCGAAGTGTTAGTGTTTGTGCATATTTATAGTAGGCGGTATCAGACGTGTTACATAAACGAATGCAAGTTACTGCCCGCGCCACTTCCATTGATGCTGAAGTTTTGGATCAGGAAATCTGGATTTCTGAGCGGAGATTATATATGTTCGCATTGTATCACATGGCTTATAGTTCATACTCTTTAAGTTATGAGCGTGGTAACCAAACGATAAAGATTACGCTACAAATTTCGTAATAAAATATGACGCCAAAGAAATTGAGGGAAATTAATTCTGTAAATTTCTATACTTCTGAAATTACAAATCCTATCCCATGGTTATGTGCTAGTCAATAGTTTGACTCGACCGTTTTTCCAGTAACAGTGCCTTATAAAAATATTTAAAGCGAGATATAGCAGTTAGTAACTAACTAGAGGGTCAATTGTCAATAAATTACAATGATCTCGGCTAATCTAGCTAAAAAATATCGATCTTTTTTATTGATCACCTAGCGCCATCAAGATCTTATGTTGATTTGCGAACAAAATGTACTTCAATATCAAAAAAGTAGGTTACCCGGTCCTATTTGCTCCTCACGAATTGTTCTGTCCCCCATTTTTTCCCTATCTCAAAGTTATATTCAAGCTTAATGCACAACGTTGCACCGACATGGCGATATTCAACGACGGTAAACTCTACGTTCAGATCTTCGCATACGTAGCTCATAATGCTAAAAATGTATATTTTTGCATATTTTCATACTGTCTAGTATATCTTATCACTCTATATTGTTTGATCCTTCCTACATTGTTTATATCTGTAGTAACAGTAACGTGAACGAGATCGAGTGAGTATGATTGATAAGCGTTACCGTGGTGGCCACACAAGCTGCGCATACGAGAGAAGTTACAAGCCCACGCAAAGGATGCACCATTCGATGACTGATTTGATAAACTGAATCAATGGGTGAAACAAACCGGAGGGAGTAGTTCGAAGAGGATCAGGGAGAAGGAGCAATTAAACTCGAACGACATCACCATTGGCGATCTGCTTCGCGTTTTTCATTTTTCTTTTGCACAGGGAATGTTTGTTAAGGGAATGACGTCGAACTGTCACAGAGCTTGCTACGCATGAGCTGGCTCGCTGAAGAAAAATATCCCTTGAAGGTAGAAGGTATCCATTTGCGCCTATTTCTATCCTTCGTCTGTTTCTTCATTTGTTCAACGCTACCTAAACTTCAATGATTGTCTGTTTTCTTTAAAAATAAACCCGAAAAATCGTCATATAACGAAATCAAACACGTGACAAAACCTGAAAATATTTACTTCCATATTTTTTTCGTAACAACCATCTATGTATATATTGACCTATAAACCACAATGGAGAATCATAGTATCGTACGGTTTAAGAAGTCAAACACTATGGCTTAACTTTTCCCGCAAATCCTGTTTTTCTTTTCACGTAAGTGTAACGTACGAAACGTTTCTTTCCCAGGAGGTTCATACGGAGGAACGTAGTGCCGGATCCTCGTCGGATCTATATTGTTAGCTTCCTATTTGTTTTGCTTTTCCCTTCTATCAGAGATGTAACAGAAAAAAAATACGAAAAGAAAATGCTGGTCTGTGGACGAACGAAACCACGGGAGGGGCCGAGCATGAAGGCACGGCGAACTCCCAAGAAAGGCCGGACGAACTAGAAAGATTGTCGTGACTCTTTGAACAATGAACGGGAAGGACCTACTCGTTACGATCAAAGAGGTTAAGCAAACGCGGGACTATAAAGAGAAAAAGGTTTCCACAACGGAAGATGTGGGAGATTGGGTAAGTCGTTATAACGGTAACTCGTCTGCAGACCGCTTCACACAATCTTGTACAGTGTGCAATGAAGATTGTAATAAAAAAAAGGCCCAAGAGGGGCGGCTTATAGGTTACGGTACAGAAAAACAGCGGACGAAAAAAAGGGGGTGGGCCCAGAAAAAAAAACGCCGGAACCAAAAACCTGCTTTTCTCGAGCGAACTTCTTGTGAGTGCCTTTGGGAGATTAATATATATATATATATAGACACATATATATGCGCGTTGGGACAAAACTGGAAGACACGAGAGCAAAATCGAATGGATCCGCCGTTTCGAGTGTCCCCTAGAAAAATGGGCGGATAAAGAGAGGCTTTGACTCTGAGAAGAGAGGGGAACTCACCACAGAAGTTAACGAAATCTGGAATATAACAATTGTATACTAAGTTGTACTCACTTCCTGCGGAGGCACGTCAAATGACACTGTTCGTAGATCCACTTTACAGTAGGTATCGATGCAGGGTATTATGAAGAAAATACCTGGAAACGGATAATCCGTCGGAAACTTTATCAAACTGACAGAGTAAACAATACGTGCAAGTACGTTAAGCATTGGACGCCAAAGATAGAATGATGCCACATTGCTCGGTCACGATTGGATGAACACTTCATGCAAGGCACTCGTTGAACTGAGCGACGCTAATTCGACAGATTTTTAATGATTACTTGTTTGATAGACCCATCCGTTGAGGCTATAACTATTCCCTATGGCCTATTTTCTTTATGACATTATGCCTTTCCTCAAACTTACGTCCGTAAAATTTACGGATTTTGCTAACATCTTTCCTTATGGGAAAAAACATTAGAACTGCCACCCGCATCCAACAAAAGAGATCCAAAAGAGAGAGATTATGATATACTTTGGCAAGTCATCAAAGCAGAGCGAGGCGCTTCGCATAAAAATGATTTAGATACTACTGGAACCAGGCTCCTCGTCATATACAGATCGACTCATAGCTCTTAAAAGCTAAAAGCTGCTGGCAGTGTGTAAGCTGATAGGCAAGAAGACTTTGGCAGAAAGCCACCTTTGTCGGTTCTCATGGCAACCTAACGAGATCGCAAGGTCTGTAAATCAATCAGGCTGAACCTGCTGTGTATAGATATATATATAACCTATTTTCTGCACAACGAGTATCCAAATATTGCAGTGCTAAGCTATACCGCTACTCTAGAGTAGCAGTATATAAGTACATAAGAAATGAAACTTCTGTTTTTGCATACCTCTGCACTTTCAGTGTAGTTCTTGCACGTTGAGCATGCGCAAAGTTGATATATGCTCCACTAATAACGTGACGCGGACTTTTCACTGTTATTATACATAGCCTTACCATAAAATTCTTATGTATATATATTAGACTATATGAGAATGCTAAAACAAAAAAAAAAGAAAAAAGAAATAAAATCACATTGATTCCACTTACCTGGACCTTTAGCACCTCCTCGTAGCAATCGACCTAACCTGAATATAACTGCTCTCTCGTATTCCTGGACAACCTGCAATTTCATCATCAGAAACATTGAATTAGTGCAAGTTCAATATTTTATTTATGGTTAGTATAGCATACCAGCTGTACGTTACCGACTCGTATTGCGTCAGCAGTAGTAACGCTAGTTGTATAGGATTAGTTCCGCACCCCAACGTCGAATCCCCAACATTCTCATAGTTCACCGACATCCCCAAGGTCGCATCTTCTTAGAGCTATAAACCGTCACGGCCAAACAGCCACTTTTCAGATCTTATAGTATCATTTGGTAGAGAGAAAATTATTCAGTTGCGTGTGCATTGCTTGGATACTTAAACCCTCGCAGAAGAAGTTACGAGAATGTTCTCACTATCTCTCATCAGCCAGATGCCCGTTGTATCTTTACTGGCCAGCTCGAGTCAGCCCTTAAGGGCGGTATTCCTTTTTGAATGAGCACGGCATAAAGTTACAGATTCTCGACATCTATCTGCAGCAACTTATCTGTTCTTATTATCTTATTATTCAACGGTGTGGATTACCCTGGCTTGCGCTGCTTTCCACCGAATCAAGTCAGCTTGATTCGTGGCTCAGTCGGTCGGCCAGCCCATCTATCTGTACGTCTTTGCAATGCACGCAAATCCTAAAAAACCTAAAGCCCTTGCCTTGCTTTCAACCTTTTTGCCCCTTTTCGTCTCCCTCGCTTACTCAAGTCGAGACGCACGCTTTTGCCGTCAACCCAATTCAGCAGTCCTCTTTGAGCAATTGTCCATTGCGTATCCCGCCTCCCCATTTATCTCCGAGGTCCCTAAATCTGCAGAGAGGGGCAACTACTGCTGCTACGCTTGTTGCAGCTTCAAATAACGAACCTCTAAACTGGGGAATTTAGCGGCAGTTTCTTTGCTTAGGCAACCTATCACACATGCCAGCACCGACGGCCGAGAGGAACGTGCAGGGCTTAGCTCAGCTCGTTAGGTTATGTAATTCTTCTATCTGATAGCACCCCACGAGCCCACAACGATAACAACATCAGCAACCGTATTCGCGCTCTTGACGAGCTGTGTGGAGCCAGGCTAGCATTACTGCCGCAACATAATATATATATGTGCCTTTAGGGAAAACTTTTTAAATCTTCTTGCCCCACTTATTGCTTTTGTCGCGTTCTGCTTTTTCGTGTGGAATCTGAAGTCTGCCTGGTAAGCTCCGGACTTAGAGGACCACTCATGCTGCCACAACCAGCGGTCTATTCCTAAAGGTTATAAAATATCTCGCGTGCGTCGTGTTGGCCAAGAAGTTCTAAGGGCTGGTTGCGGAAGCTCTACGATATACCGAGCCCATACCGGTACCACTGGGAGCTGTCTTAGGTGAACACGCACACAGACACACATTCACTTCCATCGAAAGTGGCCCCCAAACATACACTTCTCTGTTTCGCCTTTCCCACGAGCCTTCAAGACTATTTTATGTTGGCGCGGATTGCCGAAACGCCAAACCGTCGTACATAGTGCTAAGCAGACCCTGCGAAGATCATAGGCTTTTGGTGATGGCATCGTCTTTTTTTTTTACCACGCACTCACTTTTTGACATCGCCTTGCTTAGGCCATTAAGTAAGAACCCGAAACCCCTATTTTGTGTGCTGAACAGGACAGTGCTAAAATACCAAACACTCCTTGTGCTACGCAGTTAACTTGAAGTCAACTTAGTTTATGCAAAAATAAAAATCCGCCTCACATATGTAGCGTTAAGTTTCAACTGCGCGGATGAGTGACTCCGATCTTGGTGGCTACCATGCATCTTCCCCATCCATGCCCCTTCAACAGATTCGGCTTACCTTTGGAAAGAAAATAACACGTACCTACGAGTGAGGTCCAAGGAAATAGATAGAAATAGCAGCAGAAACAATATAAGCAATGAAGTCGCAAAAGGTAGAGACGGCTAATGGGAAATGTCATGCTAGTTTAAATTCGCTTTGTGTTTGTTGCGGATCAGTGGTTCAGAGCTGATACTTCCACTTGTGCTGGATAGACAGATAAGGGTACGACGGCAGACAGCTCAAATAGTAGGCGGCGTGGCCGATGCAGCTATAGCATTTACAGTCAGCCGCCGGACAAACGATAGCCCCAGGCTCCGGAACAATCAGCTACGGTGGCTGCAGTAATAGAACTGCTGGAAAGTAGTAATGGAGGGACAAAAATAAGAGAACCGGGGAAAGAGCTGGGAAACTCACTGGCCACACTTCATCTGTCCCATCGGTTGGTTCGTCAAGCAATCGAGGGTTGTAAGAAACGCGTTCTTTTTTCTTCGGCTGTAAGAACAATCGTAAAACAGTGTCAAGGCCCGCGCAGAGCTTCGGAGCTGCCGAGTTACACGGCACAACCAACTAATTTTTGCACACACAGTGAGTTCTTTACGGTGTAGGTTCGTATGTTATTCAGGCTAGTGAAAGGAGGCTATTGGGTATCACCGAAAAAATGAAATAGGTCCAACTGGAAAATGTTACCGAACCAGCGTGAAACGGTAAGGCGCTAGGACACAGCGAAAAGCTGTGTGCTTGCTGCAAGATCCACCCAGCGACAGCTGCAAGACAGAGATAGGCCCTCCTCAGACCCGTTCTACGGCGATGCGCCAACGGACATTACTTATTTTGGTATTACTTATTTAATAGTCCACTATTCAAAGAATAAAATGCTTCAATATGCCCAGGATCGAAGTCTTAATACTACACTAATATTTGCTAATGCCTTCCAATTCAGTCAGCCAACGTTACAGAACTTAATCCTCTTATTTTTCTCGAATCTCAGCAGCATCTTCTCGGACTATCTCCATTAGCCCTACGACCCATAGTCGTTGGTGATTTCCCGAAACCATTGGTTTCACCCCATCACTCGCTGTTTGTAACGAAGCGGGCAAGTCGACGAATATTAGCAGAGGCCAGATTCAACATATCAACTATCGGTGACTGATGCTGACGCCGTATTTATTATATTGTTACAGCTGCTATTGCTAACAAAGTGACCGAGCCCGTATATCCACAAGGAAAAAGAAGCATAGGGTGGTTGCCTCTTCTTCTCTAGTCGCTACTATTATTGTGCTACTTAATGAACGAGTAGCGGACGACCGCAACCGCAGCGGGAGTTTCAGCCCCGCTACGAATTTGTTACGCACGGAGCAAAAAGCTAGACGAACATAACGACTCCGACGGCAACAACAATGCACCAGGTCTCCTCCATTCGTGCCCGAAGCGAGTTATATGGCTGGCCTGGCCGGACGCAAAGTAGGACGATCGCACGATTGTTGACATATAAGTGGAAATGAAATAGAGCAAGTGGTGGCCTTTTCTAGTTCGCTTTACTTATTTTATATTATTGTATTGTGCTTTCGTGTTTGCGCTACGCTTGTCAAAAAAACTGACAGTCTCCAGCGTAGATTGATGTTCTCATTATGTCGGTAGTGCGTTTGTTATTATTGGACGGCGACTTCGGCTATTCGTCGCGACTGTTATTACTCGGGCAGCTGCCAACGCTGATTCAACGTCAAAAACTGTTCGAGCTTTACTTTGGCACCACCATCAATGCCGCTGTTATGGTGGCCTGCCGGTCGGGTCGTACCTAATACGTTCACGATCTACGACCATTTACACAACGTTCCGTACTCGGCTAGAAACTACACCTCAAACTGTTCTCACCGACTGATATAATAAGAGCAATAGCTGCACGTTTTCGTTGCGTCGGCATTGTTCGTTCGGTAGGGTGCCGGCGCTACACTACCAGCAGTAGCTATTACAACAATTGCAAACGGAACTTAGCCACTCTATCTTTCTTTTGACGGGTGCACACAGTTACCAGACTTGGAGCTGCTTGCTCTTTGCTCTGTACTGCACCCCACCTGCAAGCTACCTGGCTGGCCGAAAGACTGATGGGTAGCAATCTAGGGGTAATTCAGGACAAAAGGTAAAAGGACAGTGACCAGCAAAGGGGCGGCCGCCGAAGCACCTCGTCCTGAATCATCCTCTGAAGATTTATGAGCCTCCGGGGGTCGTAGCTCAGGTGAATTGAACGAATTACGAGTCGAAGTGAAGGGGTCTCAAATCGAAGGGACTGCTAGTGAATCCAGCCGAAGATTCCCTGTTATTGAAGGTAATTCGGGACAGCTGGAAGAGAGAATAAAGCAATGGCTGAGGTAGTTACTGGAAACACTGGAGTGAACAGTGTGACCGGCAGCAAATTATCAAGCGGTAACACAAAAACGCATTAGCTACACGAAATGAAAGGTAAACTCCCAAACCATGTTTGCTCATTTGGAGTACAATCCATAGACCTGCCGACTCTCCTATACAACTGCTGTTCTTTTGCAGCATGTCCAGTTTACGGCGCACTCTCGTAACAAGTCACCTCATGTTTCTAGCTCTGTTAGTATGTGCTTGGCCAGTTTTGGGAGCTCGCATGTTTCATGCTTTCCCTAGACGCTGGTCAATACATCCCAACCAGCCTTCGTCACATTGGCCTCTTTTGACCCAACGTAAAACTCGCACTTCGGCTCGGGTTGCGTAACTTTAGCCGCTTCGCAGTTTGCCGCTATCCGTTGCCCCCGTAACAATGTCAAACACGACGCAGAAGACTCATACAGTTTAAGCTTACGCTTCTTCACTTGGCACAAACTTATCTATGGGGCAATGGCAAAACCCGGATCAGGACCAGTTCGGCAACTGGCGGCATCAACTTCGTCGACTTCGCTACCTACGAACATCCTTATGTGTTTGCCCGTCACGGGAATAGCAATCTAGACCAGACCGAACTACTCCTACATCGACGGCAATACCAAGAAAAGGTTACTCTCGTTTCGACTCTGAGGTAACATGCAAATCGTCTAACTGCACCGGACAGAGCAACAAACTAGCAAGTAAACGAAGAGCTATTTTTGCGATCGTCGACGAAAAAGCAGCTTTACTTTACGGAACATTGACCGACGGACATATACCTAGCGAGTTAAATATACACGTACGTAATGAAATACTCTAATACAACGACGACTATGATATAGTTGTACCGATGATCATTTTTATTTTCATCGTAACCACCATCACTATTATTATGAACATGATCAAAGGTAGCATGAGTTGCCGGTTGCTGTCAGAAGTAGGGTTCAACTTTCAACATCTGCTGGAAACTTCGGGTTCCCATCACCATTGCCCCAACCGCTCGTTGACATCCCGCTATTGTTGTTATTATACTAGATCTAGTTACCGTTGCTTTTGCCCCGGGCGGCGCTTATCGCTGTTTCTGTTACCGCTTATTGTGCGAATATAATTTACAGGGAGGGGTCTCACTAGACAAAGGAGGTAGCGAAGGGCTTTTTTGGAGAGTCGTTCTCGACTCATATAATTAACCGCACACGGCAAGGGCTCAGCGAGAAATAAACAAGCTAGCTTTCGTAGTGTTTACTGTTGAGGGGAAGGAGACAAGGGCGAAGGGGGGATAAAGCCGAAAGAGAAAAAAACTTGTGAGGTATATTTTTCGTGGAGATCTCTCATGGCAGGCAGAAAAGACGCAGACACTGCGTGGTTCCTCAGTTGCCTACCAAAACTAACTCCTAAGGTTCGAGGATGGCGCTTAGTCTGAGAATTTCAACGATAAATGTTTCAAGCTTAGTTATATTCAGTGGTTACGGTGTTTGCCATAATTGCGTGGATGTACTAAATGATAGAAGACAAGCGGACCAGAGAGCAAGCGCTCGATGTAATTCAGTTATGCACAGATGGATTAGACTAACGAGAGGACTGAAATAAGGGGGACTGTTATTGGGTGTCATCCGTGGCTTCCTGTAGGCGGAATCAAAGTAAAGACTGAGATGGTTTTCTATATTTAGCTTTTTCACACGATGACATGCAAGTTTGATGAGTAATTTCGTTATTTTGGTAAAGAAATTTGTACTTTAAATATATCTTTGTGATTAATTAAAACCGGCCCTTTTCTGTCGTTATTGCGAATCGGATTTGAATATTTGGTTCAACCGTCTTTTTCTAGGACCCCACTAACTACTGCACGCATTGCTTTAATTTAAAGTCCTTGTTTAGAAAGACCCCTGTTCAGAACGTTTATCTATTTTCAACAGTTAGTTCCAGCTTTCATCGGCAAATTATTGTTTTTCTTTTTCGATGATCTGGATGGTAACAAGTATACGGCCTGTCATGAGTGCGTGGTAAGAATCTGCAACTTCAGCACAAATCGCAGCTGACGATGGAGATGATAACACATCGCTTTCTAGGCGTTAATCCATCTTTTATTATTGTCCAGCTGTATCGTGCCTTTTTTCAAAATAGTTTTTTTGCCACCCATCGTTGTCTCTGGGGAAAACAAACTATTCTGTGCAGTATATGTGTTCTAATAAGCTAAACAGATCGAGCTCTAGCTATCCAAATTACGTACGCAACGCGTTCGGTCTGCCTGGACCACGTCGTTTACCTCAGCTTTCCCTCATGCGGTTTCGATACTGGCTAGATATGAGCAAACGATAGAGGCCACACGGAACAGGGTCAGATATTTTTTTCTAATTTATTCTGTTCTTTTTATCAGCAAGCGCTGGAAAGCAATTCTGTGATCTAATTCATCCGCCTCAACTTGGCTCTCCTTAGCTAGTTTCGTCCTGACCGTAGCCAAAATCCTTCAGATCCTTTTCTTCGACGCATCATGACAACTCTTACTTAGCAGTTGCTTTGCACTTCAACTTGTACACTGCTGGCGTATAGCGCCCTGCGTAGTTACGTGAGATATCGCATGATAAGCCGCCTTCAGGAATGCCTAGCATACTGACATGCTAACATACTGCACGTATATCCATATAGAAGCACTTGTGATGCTTTCCATTGCTACAAGATCATATTCTCTAATCAAATGTCAAGCAGCAACCCACATGCAGATTCATCAATCCGCCCCAGGTGTTGCCCAGCCAGCAAACCCGACTTTGGATTAGCCGTGTCTTTATATTGCTCGCGTACCTAACAAGTTTCTCACCTTCACTCGACTGTTTTGTCCTTTGTAAGTTCTAAGACCTTCAATCGGTTCATTCCTTCGAGAGGCGCTAATGACGACGAGGTTGCCAAAGACACTTAAATAATGATAATGGTCGCTCAAAATGCGTCTTCTACTATCACCCCGCTTGTCCTTATATTGGTCCATTGACGTTGCTGCCATCACCGTCCTACTGTTACTACAACCGAATGGAGAAGTGACGATCGGGCCTATTTTCCCAAAGCAAAGCTATCTGCCCGTCTATGACTGTAAAAGAATGAGCGAGTCGCAAGTTCGTGGACTCGCTTCGCGTTCATACTCATTCTGGGTATCTGTTCTCGTACACTGACGTTGATCGTCGCTTCTACGAAAATAGCCGACGTCTTGAATATGTCGCCATTCTTATCACTCGTATTATAAATAAATAGGTATTCACCCGTACAGACACCAAGAAAAGCATCAGGTAAAAGGCTTTTTCTTTTCCTTTCATGCATAGCTTTTTCAATAGATAACAGATTCGTGTGAAAATCAGGACTATCTTTAATACTGAAAGACGTGTTATATGTAGCTACTATTCGTGTCACAAATACCGACAACTGCGATCTACGCTAGTGCCGACCTGCGGCGGTGATAATGCTCAATCTAACTTACGTTTTTCTTTGCAAAGGCCCCGTCGAGTGCGTTTCATTCTTTGCCCTCGGTGTGCGCTTGGCAAGAACTAATTTCTCTGCGGGTGACGGATCGGTGGTACCCGCTACGATGAGTTTCCATAAAATGAGGGCTCATATTCACTGTTTTTTTTTCGCACGCTTTTCGTGGTGGCTATGTTATTCGTAGCATCAGCCATATTTCCACTGCTTCTCACTTCCGATGTTCTCAATTCGTCCTTGTTGTCGTGATCATCACCCTTTGCGTTTTGTGGAATGATTGCCGGTACTACCCAGGCTACTTACTGCATGCCATCATTTCCTTAGCATGATCTCAGTCGAAATGTCGACGCATCGTAGTGGCCCGACTCCTGTCACAGGCTCAGCCGGTCTATCCTATAAGGCCACGTACCCTTGTAGCAAACTTCGTCTTTCTTCATCGTATAAGCGCTGCTTCTTTGCTACCTTCACGGTTTACACTGACACTTTACCACCGTGTGCCCGGCCTTACTGTGCCCCAATGCTTTCCACATTAAGTCACCTTTATGTACCACCATTTGTATGAATTGCCAGGTATAACAGACCGATAACAAACACAGGGTAAACATATTCATAGCGAAGAATTGTAACTTATACAGTCGTTGCGTTACAGACGTGCCGCAAAGAAGAGATAACTTCGCCTAAGTTTAAGCACGCCTTGACTCTAGAGGCAACCTTCCGTGCTGTCTGAATCGAAAAGGGGCAATAGAAAGATTGTGATCAGTACAAGCCCATAGTAGAAATAGATAGGAAATATCAGTGCTGTTTACTATATTTTCTCAATTTCTGTACGGAACTGCAGTTCGCGCTGACGTAAGTGACCTGGACATGGTGGACGATTCTGTCAGAACCAGCAAAACAACGGCAGATGCCGTAATAGTGACATCAGCACAAGTCGACGGAAATAGGCATAATGGAAATAGTGAAAAAGACGCTCACACTCACTGGGGCAATCGCCAGAAATCAGCACATGGAGGAAATTCAACAGGGGCTACGATTGGCCGAATGAATATGGAATATATGAGTATATTAGAGCAATTACTTCCGTCATACTGCAGGAATGATAGGCGACTGGCAAAAACAACCAACTACTAAAAAGTAGGGCTGATGCTGTTGAGGATGATGGCGTGTAGCACTTCGTGTAGTATATACGGACAGACGCCGCAGAAATTTCTAACTTACCATACACAACGGATAGCCGCTGGGCAACACGGCGGCGTTGAATCTACTCACGCCTACCATTCATCGTGCCATCACAATTGTATACGCTATAATCGTATACTGCCGTCGGCACTTTACGTTGCAGCGCCACCGGTGGCTGAGGAAAAGAACAACGGATGAGAAAGAAAGTGGAATACTGATCCCTGTAGGTGCACAAGAGCGCACCGACAAAACCACAGTAGTAACAAAAAAAAATCTGTTAACTGCAGTAGCATGGTAAAGCTGCGAGCCACTTCTTTTCCTTTAACCTTCCCTTGTTGCAATAATAACAATCGACAATGTGCTGCTCTATTAGAGTTTGTTCAGGGCAGCTAGTTGATAGACGATTTTCTTTCGCGTTTGACGGGTCAAGCCATCTCTCGGCCCTAAGATTCCGGCAGTCTGTAATTGTCTATAACGTTGTCTGTCTGTCTGTCTATTCGACCATGCTCTTTGCCGATGCTCAGTAACTGCGAAACATCCATTCATTCATTCGATGAATGCATCTTTAGCAGCAGAGACGAACACGCCTATTTGGACACTACGCTATTATCATGTTCGACGAACAGCGCCCGAAGCAGCAGTGTTCCCAAGCCACATGCCAGTTCTAGCCGATGGCCACACTTCGAACATATAGTTAACTAGAAACACCCACAAAGAGTAGGATATCGAAAATCATTAAATTTTACTCAGTGCCTATCTTGGGAGCGACATCGATGGACCGAAGGGTAAGCTAGTTGTTTACAAGCCTTGGTCAGCAATCACTGGGTCAGCCCAAACTGTAGAAGTAACCGTTGGGATGTAGCCCTGCCCCAGTAGAATTTATAAGCAGAGCACGCAAAGAACTCACGCGAACGCATTTGCCCATGAGAGGTAAGGGTAGCCTGCTCGCGAAAAAAAAAACCTTGCAGAGGAACTACGATCTGCATCGTCAATATTTATGATGAAAGATTAGGTTATAATAACGAACTGCGAGGACACGAACAATGAAACATACATCTATCTGTTCAACGTATGGCTAACAGCAAAACGGCGCAGCAGGCGTACGTATACACACGCAATAATAACTATATGCTCTAAACTAGTATGAAAGTGCATTAGATCGCGTAGATATTGTACACAGGCGACAAATAATTGTGACTATCGCTTCGGCACTAACGGCAGGACTTGAGTTTGATGAGTTTCTTTGCGACGATTTATAACACGAAACGCGAAGATTATGTGGCTCATACTAGATTTTAGTCAGAGGCGCGCCATTCAAAACTAGGGTAGCAATGTTAAAGAAACTTACTATATACGGCAAGCCTGTATCAGCCTGGAAGTGTATAATATACGAAAAATGTAGTACCTACCTTTATGCAAAAAATAAGTGAAAACGGGAATGTCATCATAATGAGAAGAATCGAAATTGTGGTTAGGATATAGGCACATATATCGGGACCCTCGGAGGCGGACGCTGAAAGAAAACAGAGATTTGTATTAGTAATTATATTTGGCACGCGTGCATTTAACCTCGACGTTGATACAATATAAATAGATCCCTTCTAAAGCAAACCTACTATTGTGGTTCGAAATTAATCAATTTTTGTTGGCCGCCATATTGAATTACTCGTTTCTCGTTAATGTTGACCCTTCGCCCTAGTATTGACCCATCTGTAGACACTTCAGACTTTGCGCCTGACACAGTCGAATCTTTATCTATACCCATAACAGATGTGAAGGTCAATATCAAACTGATTGATCGGTAAATACGATAATTCAACTAGACCTCAGATATTCTTCAATTACACTTCCGAGTAGTTTCGCTCGGCTATTTGCTTATTTATTTAATTGCATTGGAATTAGCAGTTTTTTGAGTCGCTAATAATAATAATGATAAAACTAATGGTACTCAATGAACGTAACTAGCTCAGAGACAGGGCGCTTATTTTCCATTTTTGCGTATACCCACCATTCGGTCTGTAGGTAGGTTTAGGCTGTTCGGTGTTAATTGCCTGGCCGACACGGGACATTTATCTTTATTGGTTTCCTCAATGTTAATTACTTCAACAGATTTTTTTTGCTTGCTTAACGAGGTGGGATGAGTGTGTATCGTTGGCTTTAACTTCACATAACGCTTATGCAATGATAACCGATAATCAATCAACATTCGTGTAAACGAAATAAATTTATTGCACGATTTTATAGGGAACGCCGTGATTTTTTTCTCTCTTCTTGTTTATGTAATTACGTGTATTTGAAATATACTGAAGGAAACGTCTTACGTTCACTCCTGTGTTTTCGCGTGCCTTTTTTTGCATCAAAAAGCAACTCGTTTGAGTAATCAAGCCACTTTTTTCTTTCCGATAACAAAATTGTCACTAGACAGTTGCACCATTCAGTGATTATAAGTAGTCTAATTTTTCACTATTATAATGAACTAATGGGCTATAATAACTATGAGGGACAATTGGTCTCTAATATCTAAAGGCCTCGGTACACGCTTGCACAGCTAACAGGTAATACCCAAATGTTTCAAATATTCACCGTTTCCTTACCAATTGCCTGTACCTTAGAACAAGCACGTTAAAATCTTTTGTTCGACAGCGTTCGTGGTCACAATATTACGACGAGGGAAGCCACATAAACCGTAAGAGCAGCCGTTCTTACTCAAGAATGATAAACCAAAAACAGACGGGTCGTCAGCAGCTATACAGGATTCCTATTCGTTCTAATTACGCCGTTGCTGTGACGCAGTCCCGTCAAGCTTTTCTTTGCGGACCGATGGACGAGCAGAAGGCGGAAAGGATCTTATCTTTTCATATCGTTTAGCAGTTCTGATCCCACCGGGCCTACGTTTCGTTTATCGTCTTGTCTACCCTGTAATGCATAAGCGAGCTATTCGCGTTCTTGGCAAACGTCGAAGACTTCACAAAAATCTAATGAGTAGTAATAGCCCAAAAAAGTGGTTCGGGCTATTCGTTGATCTTTCAACTGGCTCCCCCGGTTTATTTAATCAACCATGTAGCATTGTACAGAAACGCTGAGAATGACAGGATCGTTCGGTTTTCTCCCTGCTACCGTTATGACTCTCCGTGCGCGTCTGTTTGACGATCTGGTCCACTAAGCCGTTTTGGAAACAGTGGGCAAAACAAACAACGTCGTTGCATGCATCGCTGGATGACAAGCCAGATTGTACTTGCTAGACCCTGCTAAGCTGGACTGACTTAATCCGGTTTGGCTTGATTTAGGGAATCGGCTAAAAAAAAAACTCCAACGCTTGTTACGCTAAACTAGCGCAGCAGCGGTGCAGCCTGCTGCCGTAAGTAAAAGAGACATTATGAGATATGTACAGACACGAGTCTACGAGTAGATCTGGACAATACGATGAATTAGACATCGCCGTTTGCGTCCTTGCTATTGAATATTATGCCTATTTTATGGACTGGAAGCTTTTACACAGCATCCGCACCGGATTAACATATGTCCATCGTATATTAGTTACCAATTCTCGCTCAGCATCTACTGTCTCTGACACAACACCGCTGCCGCTTTAAAATGTCCACTAACCCGTAAATATCGAGATACGTGGACGAAGGACCATCTTATCGTGCCTTATAGTATGTATTATATCTTCAAATAGCTAAAGCCTAAGCTCTAATCAGATAAACGGTAGGCGGTGGAGTTACTGCTACTTGTCCGTCGGTTTATCTAATGAACAGAATCGCGGTTGCTCGTTACCAATGTCACCGGTAGGGAGTCAAGGCCACTCGCAGTAGTTTTATAATTTGCACCACGTGCAGTCGTGGACTCAGTCCTCACTCTGTTGGTACTTGATTCGCTACGTATACACTATTTAGTGGCAATATTTATCCATCTTGTCAATAGACCTATTTTACCCTGTTATTCTATGCTGCACAATGTATTATTTGCAAGTGTAAACACGAGCAAGTCCCATTTTACCCAACCGAATCACACCTTTGCCTCGGTACTACTGTTACTGAGTTCCCTAGCGCCAAGCACACAGAATGTAGGCCCCCCATAAGGGCACACAAGTTTTGTTCTCGCTTTACTCTAGTGTCTCATCTCCCCTTACCCTTCTTCTTTCGTTATCATAGTTCGCATCTGCAGCTGTGTAGCTATGCGCTCCCCCGCTGCCAACACTGTCCCATCATGTTATTTCATTGGACTTTTACTACAGGGACAAACTTTGTTTTCGTACCGCATCTACCCTACAACACATGCAGGCTGGTACCAACCGGGCGGCAGGCATATGGCGTCAGGCTGGTAACCCCCATAGTCCACTAGCTCTTCCAACTCCTCTCCAACAGAGGAACGTTAGGGGGAGGCATTCTCTAGGCAGCCGCCTATGACGTAAAGACGCTGCGATAACCGCAATAGCAGTAGTGAAAGGCGCGTGCCTAAAGGAGGGCTAATCTAATTAAGTTATGGAATAAGGTGGCTCATGCCACCGTTATAGCAGTAGCGACGCTAGTGGCCGGGGTAAACGGTGGCCGCATAAGGGATTGAGAAGGGTTAACGGTGCAAGGGCATCCTTTTTGCATATACATACGTATCTCTATAGTATGGGCATGTGATCAGAGGGTGACGATGCCACTCTAGAGATAAAGTCGTCACACGACTGCGACCAGACGGAATTAGAAACCTACGTAAGGTTCTTATAGTTGTTACAGGCTACCCCTCATGAAGCTCTAGCTTCGGTTGAATTCTAGTTTTCTCTTTTGTCGCTTTCTCCCTCTTCTATTCTTTTTTGTATGCTGACGATTAAATAAGTTAAAAATATTACGTTATTCTTGTTCAGTAGTGAGATAATACACGAGATTATCCTACATTACTATATATATATATTAAATATGACAGAAGAGTAGCGAAGCTTTGTACGCTGCAATAACAAATGGCTGGCAGTTTACAAAACAGACTATTTTACTAGACAAAAGAAGATCCGTGTGTACAGAGTATAAAAACAGTTGATCGCTTTCTCACCTTTTAGGTTTTGTAGGCGTCTTACTTTGTAATCATATTACGATTAGATACAAATCAGGTATTGTGGGCACGAAAACATAGTTTAGCGAAAAATTTAAGTAAATAGTAAATATTTCAAAGGAATGGCGTGCTTTTCCCTATTGTTGAACAATGTTCAACACAGATTAATTCTCTGTTTGCAAAAACATAAACCGGTTAGATACGTGTGTCTAATAAAACAATTGCACTCTCCACCTGTGGGTGATTCACGTGAGAATCTAAAAAACGATCCCACGTTTTTTGCCCAATTTAAAAATTGCAAAATGTAGCTTGTATCTCGAAATCGTTGTGTTGGATGAACGAATCGCGCCATTTGCTAGCGCAATGAAAAGTATGATCATAAGAGTTATAATAATAACAATAACTATGTTTACTAAATGTTTAATGTTCGCGATTACCATGGCCAGTCCCGATCGATATTACTAAATGGGCCGGAACCTGGCGGCGAATGCATTCAGGCTTATAGGTAAGCCTAACATAAGGCCGTATGGCTGTTGAACGAATTGGGGGAATCCTGAATTATTAACGGTGGTACATGTAAACAGCAAGCTCATATCATAAATTTGGGTGGCCAACTCCGCTATCCGGAGATAAGGGTGAATGGCCTCTACCGTTCTACCGTTACTGCGATGTTTACGCCATCTTTGGTCATTTTCTTTCTTCTACCGCTTACCAGCACTCACTTACCAATCAAATGCGCGAAAAATAGAGAGACTCGACCGCCGCGATAGAATATGCCCTCTTGTCCCTCCTCCGTTTTTGCTTGTCTGACGTCGGAACCCTGATCTGCTCAGACCTGCGCTGGATCCGCGCATAGATCCATTTACCCCTACCGCCTATGTAAATGCCCCATAAACATCTCACTCTTTATTCCTTCCTCATTTTGGACGTGCAAAGTGGTATTATTGTTGAAGAAATAGCAGCACCAATGAAGGGGGAATTTTTCCGCTGACAGGCCACTAGACAGACAGGCAGTCCTCTAGGCAGTTCAGTTCAATCGGGGCAATACGACGGATAGGCCATGCAAGGGGTGAACAGACTAAAGAGATTGCATCCAGTAGGTCATGCGGAGGCCGGTACGAGACGGTGCACTTTGCTGTTGCCTAGTAAGGTGTAAAATGAGTTATGCTCAACGTATCTTAAGAAGCGGCGGAATCAACGATGCCGGTAAGCCAGCCACACCGTAAACAGCCCTTCTTTAATGAGTTTTACCTTTTCTCTTTCTCTCACGTTGCTTGTCATCGCCCGCTTTTTCTTCCTGTAAACGCTGCACCGCCAATGAGGCTTGTTTGTACCACTTCTATAATAACTGTGCAAGTATATAGCAGCGGTATTAAAACCTGGTGTTCCCGCGTAGGTGCCACGTTTTAGTCGACCCACCTCACCCAAAGAATGAGGATGTATGCGGTGACGAAGGTGGTAACAATGGGGGCTCGAATAATGCCGAGTTTCCTCTAGGGAGCCCTTGAACTACTGCGGGTATGACAACTAACTTGATCACTAACAGATGCCGCAAAAATGCCCACTAGACGGCGGTAGTATAAGCCTTAGCGTAGTTTACACAAGTAGTTGTACATTTCCCTGTTTCGCTGTCAAAACAATAGTCACTATGGATAACTAAGGGCTGGAGTCGTATGGAACGACCTAATTCATTTTTGCGTATAGTTATTGACAAATATTTTAACTGTTTATTTATGATTACTGTTACTGCTGAAACTGTTTTTTTTTTTGTAATATACATTAGCCACTCTAAGAGAGCTTGCGTTTACGCAGCACTCGTACGCGAGCGGCTCTGTTGCTCAGTCTCGTATACCAGTTCGCTTGTAATTAGATAGGTGGTAGTGCCGCTACTCCGGACAACGCAAACTTTTGATCTCATTCAGGGTCAGCTCTCGAATCTGTTTTGGCGTACGAATTCTAATAGGGGTATATGGCAGCAACCTGCAGCAATCACTAGTTAATTTTCCTGTTTAGCCTCCTTCTTGTAAAGGCAAAAATGTAAGGAAGCGTGAAGGTGTCACCTAAGCTAAAGCAAAGGAGAACGGTGGGAAATCTCAGCAGCGGTTGTTCTGCCAGCAATTCCGATAGGGGATAATCGATTTTGCGAAGTCAGCACTTTACTAGCGGCTTACCGCTCGTGACTCGCCTATACCGATCGGTTTAGGCGAAAGTCACGAGCTTTGGGACGAGGAGCGGCCTGAGCTGAGAAAAGGATACGGACGACTGTTAGAATGGCTACTGCGACTTCGCTTCTATGGTAGTAATGGTTGCAGTGGTAGAAGTGATACACTGCGTCAATGTAAGTACATCATGATTTCACGTTTTCGTCTTCGTTCATCACCTTTCACGGGTCGACTCAAACCATTATCCAAATAGAGCTTGAGCTGAGCATCTACTAAATGATGTAATGGGTATAGGGACTAGGCTATAACGGGTGGAGGAACGCTCACTTAAGCGGAGCGTACCATGGGTCACGTCCCACGTTGCCGTGTAAGCTATTGAGTAGCAAGCGAGACGGATGATAGTCTGCCTGTCTGTATATACATATATTATATATGTTCTTATAAGGGTAGAGACTACACAATATGTATGAGGCTGTATGGGATAGCTATAGTCACCGCCCGATTACTACAGAATAAATTCGGTTCTCCTCGCACGACTGTAGCCTCGAGGCATCCATTTGGGGGGTTGGATGTCGCTAGTCAAAGTACCATAGACAAGCTATATGTGAGTTGTCGCTTAAGAAGCCATCGTAATGGAGCAACGCCTGCTGTTCTTAACATCTTCTAGACTGAATGATGATTATGATGCGACAACGGAAGCTGCGCTAGTGGTGGACAGAGTGATGCTTCTATACTGCAACTACTAGAAGTTGTCAACGATGCTACGGATATATATCGAACCGCCACAGCTCGTATAGTTCGGTTTCGTCAAGAACTCCGCTCAGATCAGCTGCTGCTAACCAAAAAGGGAACTTCATTTGAGTCACTGATTTTAAATCTGCTATGAAGAAAGACGATGGCTGGCATTAAGCATCGTCTCGATGTCTTTTTACCCATTGCTCCTTTCTCACCTAAGCCGTATCAAGCTCAGTGAACTAATATCAACAGTAGATCATATCATGTAGCAGTCTGACATCAACCATCGAGAAATCGAGCCAGCCAATATCGCCAAAGATGGCGAAGAAACATTGTAGTTTGCGTTATACATAGCCGGCGACAGATAAATATTTGTTGGGAAATGGAAGGAGCTCTAGCTAAATTCCACCGATTCGAACTAACGCAACGGTGATGGTACCACAGTTTCTCGCGATCATCGCTTCCACCTTTACCACTATCGCTAGTGGCTTCATGTGGCCTTGGCAGTATTGTAACCTTAAATTAGCAACTCCACTAGAAATGCCTGACCCCGCCTGAGTTCGGAGCGACCTACCAACTGTACAAGAGGGCCATCCAGCATTAGACAGGCCGTACACAGACCCTAGACACTGACTTCGTTTCCCCCTCAGTGCTTTCTCCTGTACTGATCTTGTCCACACCGACTTCCGCCGGCACCCGGAAGAAAAGAGGAGTCTTTAGTCCATCAGCCAGTTGGCTAGAACAGCACCACAGTATCATGGGAAGCTGGGTGTATCATATTTTCCTTGGCATCGTTGGCCCAGCAGCCGTCGCCCAATGGTTCCTTGATAGAGATGCTGCTTTAGGATAAGGCGCAAGTTGAGAAAGAGACGAAGATGCGAACGGGGGTGGGGAGCCCTAAGGGCGTAGCTTCAAATGCGCTAATGTTTGCTTGCCACAATTTAGATCATTTTTCATCCATTGTTGGACCCATTGCCATTGCGATGGGATGCAGGTTGGCGGTTGCGACGACAATAGTCGAGCAAGAGCTTCAACGGTCCGTTTGCTCATACTGCACACTATGCAGTATTACAGCCCCATCCATATAGTCGGGCTTAAATTGCCCCCGTAAACAAACTACCACGTCCACCTCTTTAGAGTCTTCGTGCCCTCAATGTCTTTTTCTTCTGGAGCTCTCCCCAAGGTTTCCCAAAGGGCAACGTTTTGGGACTTGCTTCAGGAGGGAAAAAGTCTAAAGTCTAGGCTAAAAGCCTTCCCCAAAAGGGGTAATAGACTGCTGAGAAACTGACCGCTGAACGCAGTCTCTTTGGGCCCAACCTTAGGCCCTGACCCTCTTTCTTCACTGCATTTGCCCTTCCCCTGGAAGGAAGAACTATTCGCGCGATACCTGACCCACGGACGAAGCGTTCGTAGTCTCGGTTTTTCTGTCGTCTATCAGAATTTTGCAATTTTGCATTGCGCACCGACTACGAGCATGCCTCATCCAGCACAATCTGTCCGTGGCCGACCATCGTGTACGTCAGCGCCACTACTACTGATTCCACAGCTTCTGCAGATTTTGTGACTGACTGAAAATGATTCTAGCCTGCGTATTAACCGCACCCAAAGTCATCTTCTCGTTATGTACGTTATCCATTGGTACGCTAGGACATTTTTCCTTTTTTGGATTTTCCTGATCTCACCTTGCATCGTTATGTTCTTACCTTACTCCCCCGACGTCTGTTACCCCAACTATATAGTCATGCTAGCCTCTAACGTCCTCATTGGTTTTTCTCGATCAGCCTCAGTCGCTATGTAATATGGTCATTGCGACCGCCCGTCTGAGCATTGTTGGCCAGTGCAGTTCATGTTCTAACCTTGATCTCGTTGGTGGTTTTGATGTCGATGTCGAAATCGGTCTGGTTCCGGCGGCGTCATCCTTGTCGCGTTTTTGCAGGCGAGATAAAGCGACAGCAAAAATCTGCCTCGGCTTTTTTTGCAGAGGTCGTTTCGCCGAGTTGTCCACTACCAAAGGCATGAATACAGCACAGAAAAATCGATATTTTTCTGTATATATTTCAGCCGAGCTAGCCCGCTAGACAATGCTACTCAAATTGCAATATAGGGGTGACGCGCTAGGTTTTTGCTTGGTCGCCGCTTCGAGCTGTGGTCGATACGAAGTGATCGACACAACACAACATCGCACCCACTGTCACCAGATTGCGACTTCGTCAGCCGCTGAAAAAGCCCCCAAAGAACATGAAGCTTGACCAGTCAATGACTTGATTCCATCGAGGAAAGAATGTGCCATTACCGCCAACAGCACACGAATACATGGCAGCACGACAAGCCCCGTCTATCGAAGAGCTCGTGCCATCTCGTTGCTTTGGCAACAAGGCAGGTGCCGGTTTCTTGCGGGAACAGAAGGAAAAACGAAGAAGGCGGACCAACCGTTCAAACGTGCTGAAATAAGACAGTGATACGTCTGCCCAGAAGAGCCACTGACGGCAAAAGCTAAAGACTGCGGACTCGGCAACACTAACTATTTAAGTATAGCGTTACCTTGGATCTTGTGGATTTCCCGACTATTTCGTCTTCATGCATGAAAAGATCGTAGTCGTAAGTGGACGAACGAGTACATGAGAGAAGTTAAGCAAGAAATAGATAGAGTATGCGGCAGACCAGTATGACTGACGATGGTGAGATTGGTCGCGTTATTATTATATTAGAAGCAGCAGGAGTAGCTCTAGTGACATCACTCCATACACATAGACGATTGACAATGTAATGGAACACGTCGAAATATAGAGTTATTCTTTCGTTTTCGTGGGACACCGATGCTTGACACGTGGTTAAAAAGACGCCGCTGCCAACGACAACGACGAGAAGCGGGCGAAGTAAAAACCTAGTGGAAGATGCAGGCGACAAATTTCAATAGGCGAGTCTATGCTTTCTTTTCCCCAACTTTCGTCCTGACCTCCGGATCCCTCTTCGCTAGCTCAATAGAATGAAGAACAAACCCACAAACGATCAGTAGAGGCTACGTTACCAGAAGCAGCAGTCGGATCAGGACAAAACGGAACGACGGATAAACGTATACCGTCGTTCAACTGCAGATCGCTTAGGGTTAGTCTCCCGTCCTGACTGTCCCATAGGCTCGTGGTTTTGTGACATACCATGGCAGTTTTCGCTGCCTCAATGGTCTCGCTCAGTCATTTAACGTATGATAGCCCTCGCTGATACGGTATAACCGGAAAGAGTAGGAAGTGCCACAAGGTATGACCAGTTGCAAAGGAAGGGAGAGCCTATGAAATCAGATCAGCTCAGATAGGCTTGGATTTTCAGACTCAATCCCTGACCCTTGGTACGATATCGATGCTTGACAACTCGTTCGACTAGCGGAAGCGACATCGCAACTCACGTTGCGTACGCTATCACGTAATAGAAAAAACTTCGTTATTATCGCGAGTTTTCAAACAGCGCAAAACTGCCTTCTTGCTTTGGGCCGTCTTTCCATTTGGTTCATCTGGCACTAGATCTTATCGGCACGACGGGATAAATCGAAGAATGGTTGTCATAGCAGAGTTCATCGAATGATTGATGTTCTTAATCAGCGGCGCAGCAAAACATAGGTATCATATTGGAATTTAACTAATTTATGCTACTCACGCTGAACTCATTGTTCAGCAAAGTTTTCCAATAAAAAGCCAATAATGTGTTCTTTCTTGGGGTGTATATTATAAAAATAGAAAAAATGGTGATATGGCATTTCTGCCCACTTGCTGCTAGTCCTACCTCCATTTACGCTAGTGCATCACTTAGTAAGAATTCCTGGTTTAGTAACTGCTAGCTGCAACCCCGCGGTACGATACCTTGGTGAATTCCCTTTGAATTACGTAGGCATTGTGTGATAGAGTGATGTACCTGATTCTTCGAATGTACAACAAAGATTCACAGCTGGCTTAACGATGGCGACTACGACCAACGACCGTCCGTTTCTAAAGGCGATCTCGGCGGCGGGCAACTGGAGGCCGCTTCAGTTGTCAAAACCTACTATGTATACGCTCAGCTTTTGCTAACTCCGCCCGTCTTCAAACCGATTGAAGCGTTTTCCTAGATTCGCCTTATTCAATGCTCATTAGATCATCGCAGACTTCTGAAAAAAATCCGGTATGGAGCAGCTCTCATCCAGCTAGACATGCAGCACCAAATGGGCCTTTTCTGGAGCTGAGTTGGAATAGCAGCACCCATTCAAGCACATAAAACTCTACGGGGCTTTACATAGCAAGCGGCGTAAACCCTGAAATCTGTGACAAGCAAAGCAATTTCTTGTTTCGTGCTTCCCCCTGCACTCCAGCGAGATGTCTGCTGTCGAAGCCGTTATTAGTGGTACCCCTACCAGCTTCGCAGCTCCCACTGCTGCTCGAGCGTCCCCTGTTTCTACGAATAGCAAGAACGAAGACAAGCATAGAAAATTCCGACTACGGTCCGCTTTTCTTTCTACTAGACATTGCACTGTATCTTCACGGCTGCTTTTCCTTCATTCATAATTTCCTTATGCTTCGCGCGTTTTGCTTTGTGCTCCTATTGCCGCTCTTCTCTTCGCCTGATTCTGTGCGTTGTGCAGTGTTACCCAGCATTGTCCTATCAGTGCAACAATAAACTTATCCTTCCATCCTTCGACTCATTGATCCCTGCTATTTTTCCATGTATTCTCTCCGTATCTTTTAACCGCCGGTCGCGTTGCTCATACCACCTCAACAACAGCTTTTTTTAAGTGCTCATCTCCTGGCAACGAAGGCTGTGGGTGATGCGGGAGCGCTGATCTCGGTATTGTTCTTTCATGAAAGAAGAGAACAAGTTTCTTCAAAGAAAGTATAATTAGACAGACACCCATGGCAATTTACTTGCTCGCGTTAGAGAGAGATTTAATGTGCTGTCAGTACCTCTATGTGGAGGTGGAAACATCGCGACAGCTAAACAGCCCGTCGGCCTGCTTCGAACATATCAGATTTTCTGCGTTGCTGCGGCCACCTCTGGAATAAGCTCGTGTCATAATTCCTTTTACTTTCTGTAAAACTAGTATTTCATGACAATTCGAAGAAAAGAAGGCGTTTATTTTGTTGGAGTACCAAATAGAAATATACCCGAAATCTATTTAAGGAACCGGAAAAAAAAAGGCACGACGTTTCCGCGTTACCCTTGAGTGTCATATAGATAGCTTAGCATACAACAGATACGCATAGCTTCCAGCTACGGTTGAATGATCCATTGAGCTTAAAATTTATATCTAAACGCTTATTATATTACTATCACATGAATTCATATAATGTAGTCGCGATCATGTCTACGTGTATCCTGGAACTGGAGAAACGTGTTTTGGCGTTGTTTCCCGTTCTATCTACGCCTCGTCGTCTACAATTTGTATCGGCTGTCATCATCAACGAGGGATAAATGTAAGTGACTCTTAATAATAATAAAAAAAGAACAAGCTCATCATAAGTAAAACGACTGCGGCCAATAGTTAGATACTTTTGAGTCCCATACAAAAACTACCTACCAAGAAAAGAAACGACCTGGGCTACCTGGTTGGCCTATTAACCAAGTTTTCCGACCGTATCTTTTTTCCCCATGTACCACCACGAGTGGCTCTGCGACTGCTACTTTTTCTACAACGACTAATATTGGTACAGCTGCTGTTTCTGTCATTTAATTGCACTTAGTTTCAATACAAAAGGCGGTGGACGTTCAAGAGGGCTTTGCTGGCAGCTCTTTCTGTGTCTCCGCGCGTCCGGCCTGCCGGTCGACCTGTCTGCGTGGACTCCTTGGTGCGCTTCTACTGCAGCTTCTGCTACTGTTGCCCTTCCTGGGACGGACCAGTTTAAGCAATACATGTAAACTAAGAGCCGTGCGCTTCGATCGAGTAGGCGTCGAGGGTCAAAGAAAGGGCTTGTATATAAATAGGCGAAAATTCGAGTCGTTGGTAGTAAGTTTGTCCGCTCTTTCGTTTTCGTCTGTTCACGACTCTGGGCGACCACGCGACGGCGACACGCGAAGTCCGCATAAACACACCCCGGCTACCAACATCGTCCATGAGGTTTTCCACCGGTTCCTTCATCTGGGACTCTCAAAAAATGTATATTCTAGACTTTCTCCTCTCTTTTTGCCCCTCTTCCTGGTCTCTCCTTTTATCTTATAGTTTCCACAATAGCGCGGAAGCTATAAAGGTGAGAAGACCGTGCGACGACTGAAAACTACAAGAACAGATGAAACTTTTCAAAACATGTTTTAGTCCGAGCTAGCTAGTGCTGCCAACAAGGCCAGTTTAGAGTACGTCGCTTGTGAACGTAAACGACAAGAATACGTTCCTGTCACTTAGATTCGTGCTCAAAATTACAAAGATACTTCGTGCGTGCCCGTCGAACAGTGTGCGAACATTACCCAATGTTACTCCCTTGGTCTGTATCGCTATTTAGTACCATCAAAGTTGAACAGCGAGCCACTTAGCTATGAGTGACCAGGTACTTAAACTTTGGCGATGGGCGAGGCACTTATTTTTCATGATGTTTGCAGCAAGCTTCTTATAAGTCTCAACTATACAGGCAAATCATGCGCTGGAGGTAAAGGGGCGCACTTCTCCATCTCCGATTATACCATGCACAATGTTGGGTGCAATGTCTGACTTTTGTAATCGTATGAATATATAAACAGATAGATGGACAGATGGACCACTAACGCTACGTGTTCTCACAACGCGCGCGCGCGCGCGCACAAGAGAATGCGTTCAGTCAATCGCGAAATGGTCGGCTGCTTGCTTGCAAACTGCTAGCAATTGCAGTCCGAAACATCAATCGCGACCGGCGCTCGAGCAAACCCTTTGTCGCATCTCCATTGTAGCGGCCACTACTAATTTAAGGAGTCGTATAACGATAGAGACCGACGTTGTTATATACAAACGACTAGCTACAGTATAAAGGGCAAACATTTTTGATATCGGACGGTGATTGCCAATGGTTAGCCATCTCCACATTCAGTCCTTCGACCCTTAAATTACTTCCCCTGCAAATGGCGATGATGCTCAAAGGCGTGCAGCAGACAGTCTTTTTGTTCTCAACCGTTGGCAACATACCAGGAAGCAGACTCGCGCCGTCTACAGTCAGCAATAAACAGTAGAAGGCGAGCATTGGCGGACAGTGCTTAATAGTCTAGCGGTCCCACTCCATCCTGCATCGTTCACGTTACTAGCAGCAGCAGCAGTAGCAGTACGTCTATGATGCACCCGACGAAGTAGATGAGGCATCGGCTAACGAGATGCTTTTGACGCTGCTGCTGCTGGCAGGGCAATTGCTGTCATGAGAGCACGTTTGCTCTTGCCCGCCTATCGCAACATCGCCACACCGGATCAGCGTACGTGAATAGCTGTTTCATCGGTTCAGCTTCCTGTAAAACAGTGTCTATATGAAAAAGCTGGTAAGCTGAACCCAAGCGGAAGTTGAAAGTTCGAAGCAAGAAATAGCCTATGATATCATTGCAGGACGAAAGCCGAAATACAGACATGACTCGACTGCTTTATGGTATGACGACTGATCAAGTACGTGCCAGCATGAGAGCAGCCATAATCATGGCTATTCCTATCGCTTACTCCTACTGCTACTGCCAGCACGAGCACTGTTCTTTCTCAACAGCTACTTGGTCTATTTAGACCGAAAGAGGGGAGACTTCCGCCATGCAGTACAGAGGGAAACACGGCCTACATAATAACAGTGCTAAGAGTCGTCGCTAGCGGAACGGAAAGATCCTCCCAGCGCAATAAGTTGCTGGTGTGGATCA
Organism: Varroa jacobsoni; assembly: GCF_002532875.2. Classification (NCBI taxonomy): domain Eukaryota; kingdom Metazoa; phylum Arthropoda; class Arachnida; order Mesostigmata; family Varroidae; genus Varroa; species Varroa jacobsoni. The sequence goes on from NW_019213504.1 coordinate 151,858, forward strand.
ACCGAATCGAGTGTCGTCGGGGGTCCTGACATTGTTGGCGCTGATGCCACCTTCACTGGCTAAAGAGGATTACTCATAGTGACGTTTATGCCAGCAGTCGCGCGCAGTGCAACACCGGTGGAGATGTAGCGGCACAGAATGACTCAACTATGTGACTGTTACACTTCTAACCCTGTGCTGTTTCATTTTTGCCCCACTTTTGGGCTTTCGTTAGCACGACGGTGACCGCCCAACGACAGGAGACTGCTGGGGGGGGCTTGACAGCTGATAGCGAATGGCTTTCCATCTCTGCTGGTTGCCGGTCTCCATTTATAGACGACGAAGGCGATGATTGAAGAGAGGCAAATAGACGCTGCACAATTACGATTGGAATCTGGTCAATTTAGGCTACCACCACGAGCACAGCGCGCTAGTAGTGGAAATCGCCAGTACTGGGCGAACAGCTACTAGCTGGCTGGCTGGTAAGCAGGGCGGCCGGCCTCGTCCTCATTCTGTGTCCAAGGAAAGAGTCAGGCCAAATAACGGCTCAATTCTGTCGTAGTGCTCGTCATGCATTCATCAAGCTCGGTAGAGGAAGGACGATCACCGAATCCGCTATCTTCGACAAGTAATGTATGCACATACCGCAGCGGCCTGACCGTTAAATCCACTATACGTACAAACCAAATTCCCGGAGCCGGAATTGGACCTTGGTAAGCACCGCTTAGCGAACTTCATTTGTGAAAGCTAGCCCGATGATATGTTTTCTTTTTTGATCACATAGAACACAAATACCAGAACACTCGATGTCCACCGCCTAGTTTTCATCCACCGACCGCTCAGTTTGTGCACTAGCCCATGCTACCACCAAAAAAAGGTTGATGAAGAAGAAAATTACAGGGAAAGGAAAGGTTGTCATAAAACAGGTCTCTTGGAGCGACCTCCAGCTCGTTCCAGGAAGGATCCATGTGCTGCAGAAACCAACTAATTAACGAAGCTCGTTCATGCTCTAGAGCGGAATACGCTTGGAGCCACGAATAGCCTGCTCAATTTATAACGTCAATTATTTTATGTTAAAGACGATACGACAAGAGCATGTCAGAAACAACGGAGGCGGCTCGAGCGACGCCGGTTGGAGCGTAGCACTTCAGTTCACCAAAAATTGAGCTTTACCCCTGCGGCGTTTTGTTCGAGGACGTTCGAAAACAGCAGAGCTGCACTACCAGCAACAACTGCCGTAACGATAACGTCAGGATCGGCGCAAGTGACGCAGTCTATCCTGACCCCCAACACGCCCCTATGCTGATATAGGATTGTTGCGTAAAACAATTACATTAGGAACAGATTCTGAACTACGGAGCTGGTATAGCGTTTTCGATTTTCATTCCCCATATTGCCGATTGTCGCCTACATGGCCGTTCATAGGCAAGAAAGCAATGGGGCTTTCCGTTCTATTACCAGACCCCTCCCAGATCCGACTTCCTTGCACGCGTCTCCTTTTCGACATCACATAGTTCCGAAATCTGCAAGTGTTGCCTCCTTACACCCTCCCTAGTGCACGAGTCAAATGCGACGGTGATCCGATCTCAATAGCAAGAAGACTCCAAAGCACTTGCCACAACGCTTTCTAGCGCCTGCTAGGGATGCGTATGTCTTAGTGGGGTATGCAGAAAACAATGAGAGAAAGAGAGCCAAAAAGATTCGAGGTGAGTTCGAACGAAGCTGCAATGTCGGATCAGAACCCGTAGAATTTTGTGACGCCGAAACAATTGTAGGGTTCTATTAAACTTTACCCATTACCATGACGGTGAAGCCGGCAGCTGCAACCGAGTCATCAAGATTCCGTAGCTTTGTGGAACGGTAGATGGAGAAAGGCAGCTGGAGGATGGAGCTGGTGGCGCCGTCTGTCACAGTCCGCAATATAATATATTGGCTAAAAATAACCTTAGTGCTACCGCTGCTGTGGCCTAGACCACTACCGTTACAAAACCTTCCACGCTGCTACGTATTGTAGACGAATACGAGGGGGTGCTATTTACGATTTAGACAATTTTTCGTCGCCACGACTAATACGGGCTGCGTCAACTAGACATATCTAACGCCAGCTATTTGATCGGGTCTGGATAGAGTAGTGTGCCACTGTTACTGGGCTTACGCGTAAGAAGGTCAGGCGTTCCACCTGACCTTCTCACGCGACTGAAGCCCATTGTGCTAATACGGAGAGTGGGGGGTTTACAATTAAAGATTCACTTTAGGGGATATTACGGTCGCAGGTGGCACATTACGAATCAACGAGATAGGTTATGGCAGGCTAGCTATATCAAAGTGCGGTTCTGCCTATCGCTGAAATGGGCGGTGTACATTCTAGTATGCTCAAATGGATTGCAACTAACAACACCTACACCAGCGGCTTCAGCAGAGCTACCAAAGGGCCAGGCTTCACTAGCTTTGTTGATGCGTGATCTCGTAATCTCATATAATTGAATGTCGAGAACGACATACTTCTACCCTTAATTTTCCTGTATCAGCGATCCCAAAATGGCCAGGCTAGGACTTTTTTCAGGTTAGCTAGTATAAGGTCAACAGCAGCTCCAATTCGGCCTGCCGAAAACAACATTATCATCAAGCGAAGAAGCATCTACTGACCGTTAGCTCTGTCGTTCCTGTGACTGCTATTTCATTAGACACATACATATATGTATGTATAGTTCGGGTATGAATTTCATGTCTTGGTTCTAAGACTATATCCAAACTAAAACAAGTATTTCAACGAAACATTTTGCGCGCGTCATTTTAGACTATTATATTTATTCAATACAACGGCTGTCTAGCACAGTTCTAACTTTAATTGAGTTCCAAACCATTAACTCGTCCATTCCTAAATAATCCTCCTTTAATGTGCAAATAACCGTTTAATGGTAGTCGTGGATCGAACGATATTGGTAGGGGTAAATAAAACTCCCAATGGAATTAAATTTTGTGCTGATAGCAGGCCGAAAATCCTAAAAGGGCTGAAGGCCTACAAAAAATCTAGAAGATGCGAAAGCCCAAGAGGCTTCAAAAAGACGACCCGTTGGAGCTTCTTTGAACAGCCCAATAAGCAACTGGTATCTCCCTTTTTAAAATGGCCGTTAATTTCTGTGTAGAAATTCTAAAATATAATAAAAATTATTTTTACTCGTTTTGATAAATTTTCGAGGCTTTTTTAACTCAAACCCCATTTTTTACCCTCCAGTTTACCTCATAAAAGTCTTCCTTGGACATTTCCGAAGTCGTATAAAAACTGACAGTAACGTAGATTATCCATTTCGGGCAAAAAAGTAAATATCTTGGTTTAGTAGCTGACCTGCATTTATGTTTCGATAACGGCGCACAGTTGTTTACCAAAACGGGTTTATTATTTTGTTCTTGGAAAAGCCAGCTTCCGTTTAGTACACACAGTAGCGAAAAAACGCGGGCCCATTATCACAAGCAGTCGATTAAAGTTATCTCGAATTTCACTCTGTGCATACCTTTGTCAAGGGTACGTTTGGGACTAGGCCAACAACGGTAAGCCCAGGCATACGTCCATCCTAAGGAATTCTGGCTGCGTTCATAGTCATCGGTATGGTACCAAACGGTTGACTTATCAGCCCAGCCAAAGAAACGGCCGACTTCAATAAAAGGAAGGATTAAAGTTCTTGTTGCCTATCAGGGTTGCCTCAAACAGCCAGGTTGTAGACCGAGCCTCATTTCGAGGACGCCGACCTCTGCTGACCGCTGCATTGTCTTCAACGCAACTGCAGTAATGATGTTCTACAGCCTCATCGCCTATTGCATCAAGAAGAAATTGGGAGTTTCTGGTAATCCGGGAGTTTGCTAAGAGAACGTGGGGACATATTTGGAGAATATTAGTAATCGCACTATCCGTAAAAGACGTTTTATGGAGTTTCCCAAAATCGCTGGCATTCAGCGACATAGTTGCACTAGGAGCAACGCTCGATTAACAGCATCCGAGCGTCTAACGGCTCGCTTACGAAAATGTCCACATACACGCCGTCTTACAATAGATTCACGCATACCACGTAAGTGTATAATAGATTGGGACGCACGCAGGCTCTTCTGACCTTTAACACACGTGACCTTTATCAGATGACGGAGCAAAACATATCTTGGCGATATGTTCTGAAACAACTTAAACTATAATGGTCTCCTTAAAGCATATTAATCTAAGTATTACTGTAGGCGAGTGGACGCAGAACGTCAACATTTGTCATAGCATAGTATAATTACGGGGCAAAGAAAACATCTTTAGTTCCAGCTTCCTCCGAATGTGATTAACCTGACGCCTTATATAAGTGTACGAATAAGATTTCATATGGGTAAAATATTGATATCAAGTTTAAGCCTTATAGTTAAGTTAGAGTTATCGTTAGCATTTTTCCATTTGCTACGGTTTGCCCTTGATTATTTTTCTGGTTCGCATATTTCATCGATCAGGAAGGCGTACGCTAATCGGAGCTCATCTAAAGGACGACGCTACCATAATATTTGCTCGTTTTTGTTTCAACCTTTATTGACGACAATATGGGTCCACAGGTTTCTTAAGTACGGCTGACCAACCTCAGCACAGCTCCGATACTTTGCCTCGATAGGTACATAATGGTAAAGCTTACGACTGCTCGTGATGAACCAAACGACTATGGCTGCCAATTACGTAATACGTCCTTAATACAACCTTCTAACATTATACGTAATCACACGTCAAGAACATCTTGCACGCATAAATGAAATGCCTAAATAGCTGTCCTTGCATAAATGGCGCTGAACGGCAATACGCTATTGTCTGAAGAGTCACCAATCCCAACAGGTACATAGAGCCGCTTTGCACATATGAAAGAGACAGTGTAGTTACCTTGGTCTGCCATTGCATGTTTTTGCTAAACGTTAAGTAATGATATGTTTACATCCATATACGATGGTTTACGTCGCTTTAGATGCTTACTACTAATGAAATTATTATGTGTTTCTGGAATCGCAATGCAGATCAGGACAGACCAGGCTACCGAAAGCCTATTCATTATAGTGCTGTGGCCAATTTTCAAACAGGTTACAATTAATATAACATCCGGGGTAATCTTGCATTGTTATATCGTATCTGCAGATACGAGTAACGTTCGTTGCTGTTCGTCTTCTGCTGACTGTTTCACATTATACCGTTATAGATACTAGAGACTGTGTCTGATGGGCTCTGCGAAGTTAGAAGGAGTGGGGCAAGACGCTCCAATAGCTTATACATGAGTACAACAACAATGCTCCTCTAACAATGTGATCGGTCTAGCCGTATACATCCAAACATCTTGCCCTCGGGGGCAAGCAAGCCGGGGGATATGTGGACACACAATGAAGAGCCGAAGCGCCTTCAGCAGCAGCTCTATATCCCTGTGCGTTCGCCACGGCTTTGCCGAATATGCGAACGGTGCTAAGCTATAGCGAACGGTTAGCCAAAGCTTTGTTGGAGCTGTTATTGTTATTTGTTAGAGTCGTTATCGTTGTTACGGACGCAAGCTGACTGTGCTATCCGGTTGTAGTCGTCGCAGCACTGCGGTGTGGAGTGGGGAGCAGCAACCTGTTTCACTAGAGAGAACCAGGCTTTGAAAGGAAGGACGAACCGAGCGGAAAAACCCTCGCAGCCTCCGTCTCTCGGTGCGCGAAAAACGCGGGCTTGGGCTCTAGTACTGTTACTGGTGTTAACAACTGTTGTAGTACCACTGCAATTAAATAGGCCGTAGTCGACGAAATGAGGCTTTTGGCCCAAAGTCCATCGGTTGGCTACTTGTTTCTACCACGACTGCGGCTGTTATCGTGGGGTTATTAAGCCAGCGGCGTCTATTTCTGCTGTTCTTTTAGCCTGTACTGTTTCTCTCACCTTGATCGAAGACCAAATCCAATGCCTCCGGTAAGTCTGCTGTGTTTCGTTCTTTGTTTCGGCTTTAGCCTTTCTTCGATCCTTTATACTGATCGCCGTTTCAGTTCTTCGCTGACTGTTCGTCGTCACCGCAGCCATCACCCACACTTGGTTCTACTACAGTCGTTTGGGACGTGCCTGGCCTGCGCGTCTAGTGCCTTTATCTGCCTTGGCATTGTCGTCTTTCTCGTGAGTGCCATTGCTCTGTGTCTAGCACAGTCCCCGTAATTCTGAGCCCCTGTCGCCATGTCCATGTTCCTTTCTACTACCGTTATTGTCATTGCCTATCTTGAGCTAGCTGTCTGCCTTACATTTGTGACGATGGACACGTGCCCGCCGTGACGACCGAGTTTTCCTCTGTTTATTCTTTAACTCATTCGCAGTTCCTCTACCGATTATATATCTTTCTATGCGCCTCTATCGCGTGCGGTTTCTTTACCAGCACGGTGATTAGCGCTGAGTGAGTTCGTGTATAAGGGAAGGCCACGGAAGACTAAAAAAATATGTCTCAGTATGTCTTTGACGTCCGGTTAAATCTTTGACTCACTGAGACAGGATTGACAATGACGGCCTGGATAGTGCTATTGTTGTAGGTGCCGCCTGTGCTGCCCGAGGCGGAATGTTGTTTATATCTTTATCGATGAACAAGACGAAAGGCGCTGATAAGACAGCCTACTGTTGCCCTACTGACAGCCTTATAGCTATCGCAGCAACAGTTTACCTCCACCCACGCCCCCTCAATGCCAACAACCTTGGCGGACGTGGATGCGTTGTGTAGCATCTAATTGACGTCGGAGACAAGTGCTCAACTGTCCACCCTCAACCAGCGATTGACGACCGGTAGCTGCCAATGGTTACGGCAATACCATCATTATTGTTAACAAAAAGAGCAGTTGCTAGTAGAGCAGGAAGTGTTTCTTTTGGGGGCGAGGTGGGATAGTGAATGCCTTTGTTGACTACAATGATCTTTTTCACAATGGAATAGACATGTTGTCTATACATGGCGCTGGACGCGAGTATCGATTCTGTTAGCGTCGCCGCTATTACTTAAAACCCTATCTGTTGGGTGACCGGATAGGTTTTCCTATTACTGTATTCCAACTAGAGTAGCTGTTGTACACCGCATGTCTCCCATCTGGTTCGACTAAGAACCGACGGGGCAATTGGCAGCACGGCTGGCACTAACTGCCGTCCTGCTGTTGACTCCAGGGCAGTGGCGATGAGAGAGCGAAAACCGCCTAGGCTTTCTGCATCGTCCACGTGACTTAAGGGACGTCGTGGACATGGCGAGACCAAAAAGGGGCACAGGCTATCTTTCGTACAGCGAGTAAGCGGTATCCAGCCGGCTAACGCAATACAATTCGTTCGACGCGGTTCTCATACCGTTTTGCTATCTCCTATACGCACTGCCTAGCTACAAGTCAAATCTTTACTGCCAATTACCCAACAGCAAACGGTCGCGCAGCCGTGGCTTTGCTGCCCGTTACCGGTCTATCGTTCAAGTACGATGTCTATTAACTTTCCGGGCATAAAGATGGAAAATTGCGTACGGGTAAACCCTGCATGCAAAGGGACAGAAGAAGGGACTAAGCAAAAGGAAAGCAGGCAACGGTGGAGTGGGTAACAAGAAGTAACGCGCCAGCCAATGGGTCGATGGAGTCCTCGCGTTTAATGGGGATACTCTTACGTAGATTGTCTGTTTCGTTTGGTCTCATTGAGCTGTTCCACTGGGGCCACTATCGTCGCTACTATTGCGGCGTCTTCAACTTTCACTGCAGCTATTACTGCTGGTGCCTGTCTTGCTTCGCTACCTCTTTGCGCCAATCCTGATTTACGAATGTTTTTTCGTCAAATGCCCTCATCGTGTTCCTACACCCGTCACCCCATCATCTTGAAATAGTTCGCCTCGCCTCCGCTGATCGTCTATAACTCATGTAAGAAGAGCACGAAAAACAGGACTGGGAGAATACAGAGAGAAGGGATTAGTGGGTCATGGACAAGGATCTATCTGTTGGCCCAGGGCGAGCCGATCGTTTTTGCTACGGCGTTCTGCGTTGACGCAAAGTCGACGGCAGCAGAAGTTCCTCGTCTGTGGTACGCCAGGTCGTTTAGCCAGAACCTACAGTGCATGTCAAACGAGTCACAAGAGAAAAAAGGGCTTCGAACTCGCTCAGTGAGGCTGTGGCCAAGCCAAGGAACGCCGCTGGCAGTCCTGCACTTTTACCAGCTACTGTCCTTAGCAATTTTTATTGATAGTGTATCATGAGAAGAGTGTTAGAGACAAGTAAGGTTCATGATAAAGTCTCCTCCTACGTTGGACAGCAATGACCCTGCTGGTATAGCTCGATCACTAGTACCGGCCGCGACAGTCAACCTGAGACGTGAGTCAAACAATTGTGTTTCTCGGTTCTGTTTTATTGTTCAAACATCGAGGATGACCGAATAGAATGCAAACGAGAAACAAAAAAGAAAATAGAGATAGAGCAAGGAGATGGGGCAAAATAGAAAGATGAGAGAATCTTTTGTCAACATATTTCACTTCAATGCTTCTTCATCTCAAAGCAGAGCATACTGTTGTACACCGCCGTTGCCGCAGCTTCTCCGCTGCCTTGTGCGATTCAGCAGTAACAAATGGAAGTGACTGTGATCAGGTAAGTTATCTCCCGGCCGAGTAAGCTGGTCGGGGCCGCGATCGAACGAATGGCAATGGCGAATCCGAGATAGAAGAAAGTGCCAACGTAACCTCAAATGTAGAACAGGAAAGCCTGATTATGATAAAGTAGAAGTCTACCATTTGAAGAGCAATGGCAAACGAATAAGAAGATCCTTCGTCGCCACGTACTCTACCAGCCATGTTCATGCTGATGGCTAAGGAAGGGAAGAACGAAGTATCGATTACCACCCTACCTCTACTCCTCCAGCCATCCACCAAGGAGCCAAGAGCAACCGCCGTCCACGGCTGACTCGCGAGCTCGCTTGCATGTCCTCGAACGTTTATCGGCTCAGCTGGAAGTGCCCTTCGGATTGATCACAGCCTTATAACAGCCAGACCTGCATAGGGAAAGGACAAAATGCTTTTCTTGTCGTCTTTGTGTCTAACGGCGCTCCTGTTGCCGCCGTCTCTTACGCCACAATGACGATGAGAGCAGGCTCAAAGCGTGTCCTCTATCGTCTTTTTTTGAAGGAAAATAATGGGATTTTCAAGGATTCAAAAGGTAAGTGTGAGCCTAAATTGCTCCGTTCCAAGCTATTTAGCAAAGGGTGAGCAGCAATGAAGACGTGCCGAAGTCCTCGAATAAAAGTTGCAGTGGTGGCAATTTTGTGTTTGGTCTGTGGAAGACAAGGGCGTAGGCCTGCGCCCTGCGCCCTACGCCCCACGCTTGCAGCAGGCTAACTCGTCAATCGTACTGTCTGTTGTCGGTGACCTCGCTACCGGAGGTGGATCCTGCAGATGGATGGCTCGATTAAATCCATGATCAGAATGACAGCAGCGACATCAGACGGGCTTTTTACTTGATAATACTGAAGAGCCTTCTAGGCAAAAAGGTGAAGACTATGAGTCACACATGTTCTACGCTCTATTACAGCAAACAGTGTTATGGATATTGCGCCCATTATACCATGGCATGGTTTCTGCTGCTGCCCCATTGGTTCGCCGCCGGTCGGACTTTCGCGGCAAATAACATTAATAGAACTTCTACTGCTTATGAGAATCGAGTCGGCGGTAACGCTGATAGTCAGAGCTAGATTGGCAAGCCGCCGTGCAGTCACATCGGCTGATCCGTCGGAGATTTGTCTGGATGTTACTCTGTCGGGTCAAGACGAAAAGAATGGCTGCATCAACATCGGTGTCAAAAGTGCCCAGCACAATGCCTAACCGGACACTTCTAAGCGCCGACGTGAATAGAAACCTCTAAAAGCGACAAGAGAGAAACAAATGAGGCGAGAACAATTTCTCGGTTTGTTTTGTCTTTGCCCAGTCTGTCTTGTTCGTCAAGCCGACTGTAATGGTAGGAGTGCTAGTAGTGATAGTAGGAGTCGTTGTAGTAAGTTTTGTTCCCCAACAAACAAAAACAGTTGGCTCCAAGTATAACAGAGCTTGGCAACCCGATGAACAAGCCAGCAAAAAAAATGAGTGATAGATAATCGATAGAACAAAGCATAGGGAGCACTTCCGGAAGTGACAATCGCTACATAACCGGCGCTAGACAATTTTGATTATAGGTTGTTTGAAGTTGTTTGAAATCGGGAAAAGCAGCAGAACCAAAATTAGCAGTCGGGCAAGATTTTTTTTCTGTTGCTACGGCTGTCACATTAGGTTGCATTGTTCCACCCTGTTCTGCGATTGTTTCCGAAATGATCTAAACACTTTGGTCTCTCCTTCCCTTCCTTAATGAACAAACTAGAGACAGGCACTACATCTCTTGAAGGTGGTGCCTATCTCACTCCTGTCACCACCCATCAAGTAGCAAGAAAAGCTGCGTCAGCTTGTCCCATCAACCAGCTCCATTTAGTCATAAAAGCCAATCAAGCCCCGATCTTGCACATGTTGAAAGTGGACAAAAAAGACCGACCCAACGCAATGCGATGCTATGACGAGTGGAGAACGAAAAGCTCATGGTGGCAGTAGCAGCGATGCCCAAGCAACGCATTGGAGTAGAGCTGCTTTAGCAGCAGCTTGAGGTAGCTTGGCCGTTTTAGACCCAGTTGAAAGATTAAGTCGAATATGACGGCAGAGGGTTGTATCGCAAGCTACTTACAAACGCCCCAGGCACCTGCAAACTCTTATGAAAGCTTGTAGAGATCCAAGTACGTATCAGCAGGCATGTCCTTGAGTATGGTAAGTGTGTATGTATGGGAAAATGAGTAAGTGCATGGACACATCCACATTTGTTGTAGCAGGCCGCGAACCGACAGGACAGGCACTGGGATAAAAACAGACGCTGCGGGCACTCTGTCTGCATATGACGACATGAGCAAGCAAGACCCCATAAGCCACGCAGGCTAGTAGCGGTTGTTCCAGGCTTCCAGCTGCTTTGGCTTCTGCGGAACGTCAACTATCGGTTTATGGTGCCCGTTTGCTATCCTAGCTTGAGTCATCATAGGCATATATGAGCTTCGAGCAGTTGTGGTTCGAGCTACAGTCAAGGAGCTAGCCAGCCACTTGGCAACCGAAAGCATTGTAGCAATAATGTTCGATATAGTGATAAGGGTACGGCCCAGCTATCCTTGGATACGAGGAGCGACAAGAAATGCTCGCAGCAATTCGGTTTATGCTGCGCTTATGTGGCTCACATACAAATGAGCAGTACGAACTAAAGCTATGGTCGAAGAGCCGTCCACTAAACCCGTTTAGGCCTGAACATTTTTCTGCGCTCCACAATCTGGCCAGGTGGTGGCAATTAAATGGACCAATTTTTATCCTTTCTCTTTCAGGGAGTTAAAGGATTAAGACAGAAAACTAGGAAAAAAGCATTGCATTAAGTTGGGGAACGCAGAGGTAGTCTTCGAGGAGACTTTGTTCTGGAAGCAGATGTGCGTTCTTGTTTTCCTTCTTTTGTTGGACGCCGCTTCTTTAAATTTCTTAAATTTAAATCACCATCTTGTGGGTACAGTGCACTCGAATCGAGCTGGCTCAGTCTAAGGGATCCGACTTCCCTTGTATGCGCTCCCGCTAACAGATATAGGCTCCACTACGCACGCAGAATATAGAGGCCGGATCAATTTTCTGGTGATTATTTTCGTCTGAACAGTAGCACTACAATGCTGTATTTGCTATATACAGTACGTAAGATATGCATACATACAATCAGGAGATACTGCACCACTACAGGGACCCACGGACGTGTACAGGACAGGAGACGAGCTTTTAATGGTCCGATCAAGTGCATCGGACCGAGCTAGCCACCAACGTCTGATGGCCGAGCTCAGTCACTGCTGCATCTGACGAACAGCGTGGTCACAGTCGCCGAGCGCTTTATCTTAACTACCTATATCAGTAACAATTACCACTGTTATTTAGTAACTCCTAATTCTTAATGCAATGCAAACCTGCTATATACTATCGAATATATTGGCACACACGCACACACACACACGTTAAACGCTGCAAATGCAATATTTACACTCGTATTCAAAACAAAAGAAGCACAGATGGAATGGGGACTTGAAAAATGACAGTGGTATTAGTAGCGTGCCATCGATACGCTCTTTGTTGTTGTTGTTGCTAGCGAGTAACGGGCGGAGCTAGCAGGCCACCGCTAGAGCTTCCGTTAAAGTGGACACATGAGCACTGAAGAGCATCATTCGAACGAATTGTTACAACTGTCCAGTTTGACGATGATGATGATACGATCAACTACACAACATTGCATCGGACTTCGGCTCCAACGTCATCAGCACTATGGTGGTGCAACTGATAGCCTCTCCTAAACGCGCAATCGAACCTGCTTGTTCATCGAGGTCATCCATGTAGAGCACGGGGTGGATGAGCCCGGCCCCTTAGGACGAATATCGAACGATCGGAAGGGGCTAGCGACTGCGCCCATGGCTACCACTATTACTAACCGGCGTAACTACAGGCATGTGGGGCTAAGTCGATCAACTACCGTCTGCCAAGAGGCCAACCAAGAGACTTGACGGATTTCGCGCCTGAGCTATAGCACTCCAGTTAAATGCTCTCATCGCTTTTAAAAACGGACGTAGCGCTTTTCTAGCTCTAGGTAAATCGTGCTATTCGACATGATCTAGCATAGGGGATCCCTGAACGTACGATGTGACATCGACGTCCCTGCTAGTAGACCCTAGCGGCAGTGGCTTAGCGACCAATCGTTGTTCGTTAAGCAAGGCCACTATTCCCTCAATCTGCCCTCTTCTCGTTTTCCTACCTCTTTACTGGGTTCTGACTTCCCCCGAACCATTCTTTATTAACATTGATGGCTGAGCTCACACTGTGGCAGTGTCGATAAGACGTGAATAAGCCAGTGTATTCTTTGGCAATTCCCTTGAGAATTGCTAAGTAAGAATTGCTCTTAGAAGCGACCGGATAGCTTTGCTATACACGCACTATACGCTGGATAAGATGTCCACGAACGAGACGCGGTTCAGGCAACCTGCATGGAAGAGAAGCTAAACTCGGTTAGGATCAAATATATCGTATTGTCAGAACGCTATTGTCACCTTCGTTACCAATACGCCTTAGCCAATAAAGCCGGTTAGCCTAAACATAGTGTTACCTATTGTTGGGTAATAGATGAAACTGGCCATTGACCCAGCTAGCACACCACCTGCCGCTTCGTGCAAAGTGCTTTTGAAGGCATGAGGCTTATTCCGAACGCGATCTATCGATCGCACTGGGGTTTGTTAATATTCATATATATATATATAGGATTTATTCGATCTCGGACCTACCGTAATGTTTACTTTCCATGTTTCATATGATG